>NW_021820876.1:0-147672 GCF_901001135.1 Rhinatrema bivittatum | reverse complement strand
GATAGACTTATGGATTATGACTCGTTCACCTTGTCTCTTGGGAGTATAGGGAGGGGGAGGGGGGATCAAACTGGGACTTCTTTGAAGTATTCATTGTTAGGTTACCAGGTTGGTCACTGACTGTTCAATGAAAATTCAATAAAGAAATATATACAAAAAAAAAATATGCTGTTGAAGGAACTTTTTGGGCTTTTTCTGCCATCATCCATTATGTTACATATTTCCAAAACTAAATTAGCATGCCTGGGTAAGTCAGTTCAGCAAATTAGAGAATTTCTCGGCCAAGAGAGAGAGAAAGAGCCCTATCACTAGCAGGACCCATAATCTGGAACACAATGCTTCCAGAGATCAGGCTACAAAGTGATCTCAAGACATTCAAGAAAAATATAAAAACATGGCTTTTTAAACAAGCATTTTACAAAGAGACAGGAGAATAGAGAGAAATATTTCAGGAAAAGACAGAAAAGCACCGACATACAGTCCTTAGGACTATACAGTAGATTAGTCTATGAACTCTACACCACAACAAACATAACTATAATACTATGTGTAATAAAACTACCGGTGTAAGTACCTTGGTACAATTGGTCATGAACTACTTCACTAAATGACTATGTCTAAATTTATTGTAACCGAACCTTTGACGGCACCTGTTAGAATGTACTATAGTACACTTTTACCTACATTAAATATGTGCCTACATGTACAACCGTTGCGACGGTATTTAACTTAGCAACAGTATAGAAAAGTTTTTAAATAAATAAATAAATAATAAATAAATGCTATGGAAATCACATTTTTGCACAAAATGGTGAGGACCAAAACCGTAATAGAATTCATGAAACCATGGGATAAGTACAGAGGATCCTTAGTTGTGAAGAAGTGAAGGGAAAGCCAGAGATTATGGGGGCCCAATATTTCAGCCACAGAATGGCTAGTTAAGTTAGCCAGAAAAGGTTACCCTAACTTAACAGGGATATTCAGTGGTGCAGCTGCGCCACTGAATTTCCCCAGCTATCTTAAAGTTAGCCAGATAAGTATATCTGACCAACTTTGGACACCCCCTACAGTTCGATCAGAATTAGCTGTGTAAGTTAATTCCGAATATTGGAGTTAGCAGCTAATTCTGCTCTGCCCAGAAAAGCTTCCTTCCTGCCCTGGAATGCCCTAGATTTAGCCGCATATGGCTTTGAATATAGCCAAGTAGTCATTTAGACAGATAACTTTTCAGTTATCTGTCTAAAGGGCTTTTGAAGATTTATCTCGTGGGGTCAATGCAATAGCAATAGGAAATAAATCAGGCAGTGTAGATAGGCCTTATATGTATTGTCATGCTTTAGATTTTTTAATGGAATCCTTGCAGCAAAAATGTATTAGAAACTAAGTACTATTATTATGTTAAGAACTTTCATACATGTATAACACCTTATTTATTTTTATTTTAACAAATTTATAACCCACCTCCCTGATTTAGTAAAATATCATACAGTTAACAAGCATAACTCATTACAACACATAAAATAAATGACATCCTATTTTTTAAGAAATCATTCTAATCCACTTTAAATCTCAGTCCTCCGCTTAATAGCCCACTGAAAAATCTGTGAGAACAACCATGACTGTACTATCTTAAGAATGGTCTTATTATTTTATACCAACTAACATCCGCTGGAATGGAATTCCACATAGAGGAAGTGATGGAAAAGCCCTAGTCCACAACCAAGTAGGTCATAGATCAGTGGTTCCCAACCTGGAGTCCGAGGACCCTCAAGACTCCGCGAGACTATCCCAGGGGGTCCTCCGGAAGGGATGCAAGAAAGCTTAGCTGAGGACAAAATGAGTGGGCTGCTGCTACTTGTGATTAGCTGAGCTACTGTCACAGGCCAGGAGAGTGAGAGTGGGGCCTAGAATGACCAGGACTGGTAACAGATTTTTGCTGCCCTGTGTGAAAAAGTATTGTGCTGCCTCCCCCCGATTCATTCAGTGCCTGTCCCGAGTTCATCAAATAAAGCCCAGCCTGACACGCTCCTGCCCCACAGAACCAATGGATAGGAAAAGGTATTAGTTATCTAGGCAAACCTTACATCCTTTCACACATGCCAAACCACCCCCCCCCCCCCAACACACACTCCCCACCCTTTACAGACACACACAATTAAATTATGCATTTAAACAAATTTTACATGAAAAAAACATTCAAAAGTAAATCTGAGACAAAAATATCACTTACAACATGCATATTATATTTGCATGCACTCCTGTAGTGATAACCAGAAAACGCTGCAAAAAAGACACAGACTTTTTGTAATGTGTGCTGGGTGTGGGCTTGACCCTCAGAAAGCCATGAACAAACCGAATTACCATTACAACAGTAAATCTCCCATACCAAAACAACCTTATCTATGAAAAGGCGACACTGCACATATTACACCAGGCCCTGAACACCAATAAAACTCTTATTAGGAAACCAGGCTGCTGTAGATCCCTACACAGAAATCACATGCCAGCTAAATACCTCACCTCAGTCACTTATGCAGAATACAGAGAGACCCTGACAAAATACAGAATACAGAGATCAGAAAGTATAAACAGAAACGTGCTGAGAAGAACTGAACTGGAACCCACAACAAGCTAGCCTCTATATGCAGAACAACAAAGGAAAAATAGAAACATTACAATTCTTCATAAAACCTTAAATAATAAAATCAAGAAATATAAACATCAATCATAATAGTAAAATCAGTCATAAAAATATTTCAAACTAGTTAATGAATAGAATATAAAAAATTTTGCAAATACCAATAAAATATTCAAAACATCTGATGAATAAAAAATCCAATAATTAAAAAATGTTGTATTCCCCCCCCCCCAAAAAAAATTAAATATTTTGAAAGAGTAGAATTATCAAATTACACACAAATAATTAAAACTAACAAGGATTAAAAATCTCCTGCTATCCATACCTGGGATCTTCTGATTTCCAGTCATCCTGAGATTATCATGGATTGGGGAGGTAGGGCTGCACATTCTCACACACGTGCACAATAACACATTCATTCTTTCACACATTCCCTCTAACATACACAGGCTTCATGTCCCTCTCCCTCACAGATACATTATGTGTGTGAGTGTGTGTATGTGTGTGGGTGCATGCCTGTGAAAGCCTATATGAAATATTATTTTTATGAATATGATTTTACTATTATGATTGATATTTTATATTTCTTGATTTTATTTTTAAGGTTTTTGAAGAATTGTAATGTTTCTATTTTTCCTTTGTAGTTCTGAATATAGAGGCTAGCTTGTTGTGGGTTCCAGTTCAATTCTTCTCAGCACGTTTCTGTTGATGCTTTCTTATCTCTTTATTCTGATACATACACACATAGGCTCTCACACAGACACATAGGCCTCATACAGTCACACACTTACAAAGGTTCATACACACATATATACACACACACACACAGGCTTTCAAAGATACATATGCTCTCACTCACTTACATACAAGCTCACCACATACACACATGGTCTCCTGTTCTCATTGGGCCTTGGTGGGATGAGCCCTACCACAGCCCTACGATCCTCCTGCTATCTTCTAGCTCTGGTGGGATAAGTTCCATGACAGTCCATGGGCCTCCTACTATCTTCGGGCAATGGTGAGATGAGCTCCACCAAGGCCTACCAATCTTGCTGCTTAGTGGAGGGGAACAGATGCTGTGCATGGGCACATGTCATGTATGCAAATGGAAAACCGGCCTCCTGCAGCTTGAGTGCTAGTGGCCCACAGCAGCTCTCCTTCTTCAGCCACCAGTGGGTTAGGCTCCACCCACGGACCCACAGCCTCTCCTGCTGCCATCAGCCCACTGCCCCCAGGTGTACAGCCCCATTCAAATACACAGTATGCACACCTGGTCGTGCCGGGCCTGAGTATGACACTAAAAGCTTCATCCTACATTGCTGCAGACTAATAGGAAGAACAGAGGGGTCATGCATGAGAATTCTCAAACTGCATGTTTAGCAGAGATGGGGAAGAGAGAGACCCATTGTAAACCCCACTGCTGTAGTTCATGAGGATGTGGAGAAGACAGGAACCAATTGCTGCTCTCAGAAACTTTTCAGCCTCTGCTGCACACTGAGCAGAGCAAAGCTGGGTTATCACAGTGGTGAGAAACATTTCCCACTATTGCCATGTGCTCTGTCACTAGCCTGAGAAGAGCTACCCCCCAAAAAGTGAGCAGAAAGGCTCAAAGGACAAAAGGAGGAAATGGAACTGGGTTGAGAGTATGAGGGAAAAGAGAGGGAAGAAGGAATGAGATGTGTGCAAGCCCCGCGCGTGTATGCCCTGGGGCTTGAAAAAGGGGGTGAGGCGTGGGCGGGGCAGTCCGGGGCAGGGCGGGGGTGGGGCCAGAGCCTCCAGACATAGCGGCCATTTGCTGCTACGCCCGGGATCTCGGGCCAACCATCGCTGGCGCACGCAACCTATGCCTGCCCAGAGGCAGGCGCAATTTTAAAATTAAAGGTAAGGGGGGGGTTAGGTAGGGCTGGGGGGGGTTAGGTAGGGGAAGGGTGGAGAAGGTGGGGGGGGGGGGGCGGAAGGAAAGTTCCCTTCTAGGCTGCTCTGATTTTGGAGCTGCCTCGGAGGAAATAGAGGAAGGCTGCGCGGCTCGGCACGCACAGGTTGCACAATTGTGCACCCCTTGCGGGCGCCGACCCTGGATTTTATAACATGCGCGTGGCTGCGCGTGCATGTTATAAAATCGGGCATAGATTTGTGCATGCCGGGTTGTGCGCCCAAATCTACGCCCACGCATAGTTTTTTAAAATCTGGCCCAATAGTTTTTTAGTGGGACACACCAACAGACATGGAACCTTCTTCCCTTTGAAAAGCCGGCTATTGTTTTGCTTTCTGTAATCTAAAGGATTTTGTGACTAGCATTTTCTTTATAAATATCTCGTTGAGACTCAAGAACTCTCCTTTTCAGAGGCTGCCCTCAAACTAGGCAGCACTTTACCTAATGAGCTGAGATTAACAACCTGTGAAAAGTCATTTAAGAAACAACTGAAAACCTTTCTGTTTGGGATGGCTTTTCCCTGACAGGAGATTACCTGCTGAAACCACCGGCTATCCGGAAGACTTTGAGCTTATTGATCTTGATCTCTCTGTCATCTGAGCCCCTGTCACGATATTTTGTTTGACGCTTGACTTCTGTTGTTTGGTTTGGTATTGACGTGCTATTTTATGGCGATTGTTCTGGGCATTTTGTGAAAAGTGGTATATAAATATTTTAGCTAAATAAATGCAAAGAAATGAAGAAAAGAAAAGAAAGTAAAGAAAAGCAGGCTAAAAGGGAGTCAATTTTCAGGGAGGTTAAGTTTCAAACATTTTTATGCAGGCAAACTCCTGTTTATCCATGTAAAAAGTCCTTTAGAAAATTGCTATTCCCTGCGACTGAGGGTAAAATTACCTGCACGGGGAACAGCACACATACTTTTACCTGCAGGGAAAAAGGCACAGAGCTAGGTTGGAGGAAGGAAGGTACAAGCAGAGATTGAATTCTGAAATCCTCGTGCACACTTTCAAAGCAGAAGAAAAGCAGGCAGGATCAAAAAGCGCTGGCTTTCCGCTGCCAGCCCAAGTCTTCAAAAGGAAACTCGATGGGCAGTTTCCCTTTGAAAATTAGATTGCGGGTCTGCAGGTATCAGTGCTGATTTTCTGCCAGCTCATACCAAGTTGTCAACCTGGAACTGTTTCGAACTTGCTTCTTTTTCTTCATTGCACCCACACTGAAGGGTGGAATGGCCCCAATCTGCAATTATGAGAGGAATTTTTAAATAGCTTTGGAAATTGCCTTCTCTCCGTATTCAGTTTAGATCAAAGGTTTATACATTTATGAATGATTCTGAAGTGAATATCATTATTTCTTTTGTTCTAGCATGTAAAAATTAAAGAGAAGTGAGTGGGGGTCTGTGAAACGTTTTTGAAGCTGAAAAGGGGGTCCATGTTCCCTGAAAGTCCCTGTCTTAGATCCTTAAAAACTGGACTAACCAATAAGGCCCCTTGACTGGATTGCAACTGTTGTGTTGGTTCATACCAATGCAATTTCTTCAATAAATAATCGGATCCCATGCCTCTGAATACACAAAAGATCAATGTTAAAATTCTAAATTGGTTTTCAATTTTATTGGTAACCAATGTAGTGTATACAAAAGTGGTTGGATTATAGTCATACGAGACACTCTCTTCACTAACCTGGGCACTGTATTTTACACAACTTGCAATTTACAAGTCTGGCTAGGTGGCCCTATAGAGGCTATTATAATTTTCTAATAGAGAGATAATCAGAGCTTGAATCATTGTCTTAAACACAGAAATCTGCAAAAATGGGCAGCATCTGTTTACAATTGTCACCTTATAGTATAGTGCCAGGGATCAATTGTGATGGCTGAAATTCCATTAGAAAATTAGAGTTCACTTTAATAACTAGATCCCTTACCTGTTCCATTGAAGTCACCTTGTCAGACTCAATCCCCATATTCAAAGCTTGAAAATCTCCATTACCTTCCTCAATTCCCAACAGTTCTAACTTCTTTACGTTTAACTTTTGTAGAAACCAATTCAATGATACAACCAGCTTAGATTCCAAATCCAAAATATCCCCTGATCTATTACTACTCAATGGTCCACAATTTGAACATCATCAGCATACACATATGCTTACAATTACAAAGAAAGGAGCAATACCCCCAGTAGTTGTAAGAAATATTAAACAGAAGAGAGAATAACGGGGATCCCTGCAGAACCGCACATTTCATCAAAGCTGAAGCAGAATAAACCTCTTCCATATAGAATTAAAAGTCCTACTTTGTGAAAAAAGATCAACTCCCAAAGCTGAACATCTCTCCAATAAGATAGCATGATCTATTGAATCAAAAGCTGGATAAATCTAATAAAATCAGAAGCAACTCCTGTCTTTTCGGTCAATGATAAAATACATCATTACACTACACACAGGGGTAGATTTTAAAAGCCCTGCGCGCGTAAATCCTGCCGGATTTACGTGCGCAGGACACTCGTGCACCGGCGCGCCTATTTTGCATAGGCCGCCGGCGCGCGCAAAGCCCTGGGGTGCGCGTAAGTCCCGGGGCTTGCTAAAATGGGCGGTCTGGGGGGCGTGTCTGTGGTCCGGGGGCATGTCCAGGGGGTGTGTCTGCGGTCCGGGGTGGTCCGGGGGCGAGGCAGAGTGCCCCGACACAGCGGCCGTGTCGGGGCCTAGCCAGCCGGCGTACGCAAGTTACGCCTGCCAGTGGCAGGCGTAACTCCATCGAACAAGGTGGGGGGATTTAGATAGGGCCGGGGGGGGGTTAGATAGGGGAAGGGAGGGAAAGGTGGGGGGGGACAAAAAAAAGTTCCCTCGAGGCCGCTCCGATTTCGGAGCGGCCTCGGAGGGAAAATCAGCAGGCTGTGCGGCTCGGCGCGCGCAGGCTGCCGATTTTGTGCAGCCTTGCGTGCGCCGACCCTGGATTTTAAAAGATGTACGCGCACGCGTATTATTTTTAAAATCTGCCCCACAGAGACTAAAACCGCCTCTGTATGATGTCTCCTTCTAAATACTGCATGGTTCAGATCCAATCCCTCCATCTCCCCAAAATGAAGACAGTTGCAATGTAACCAATTTTTACAAAAGTTTGGCCAAAAATTGAATATTGGACAAAAGTCTCTAATTGGCACATGCGGTATCATCAAGGAATTATTTTCAATATTGGGATAGTAATAGGCTTCTGAAAAGATGACAGTACTAAACCCTGTAACAGGACACATTAATCCTCTTTAAAAGAAACAATATATCATCTGATAAATTATTCACCAGCTACGTCCCACAAGGACTCATGTTATTATCTGTCCCAGATAAGATTCCATTTTCTAAAGTCACAATCAACAATTCAATTTTAAAAGAGAAAAAATCTTGATGCAATAAATTTAGCTCCATACGATTGGCTGATGAGGGAGAGGAGCAAATGTGGCATGAGCAGGTGCACAAAGTGAACTCTGCAGCCTTGAGCTCCTACTTAAAGGGCCTGATTTTCAAAAGCATTTACACACTTAAAAGTGGGTTTTACATGTGTAAGTTCATGTTAGCATGTAAATGGCTTTTCAAAATTGCTACGATAGTATGTTGCATTTACATGCATTACTTCTTTGAAAATTCACCTGAATGTTTTCTTCTCAATTATGCCATCCAAGAAGAAGTGGTGGCTGACATCTTATCCATCAACACCTGTGGTTGGACATCTGGTGCAGCAGACGATCGATGGATTCATGTCCCTCATTCCTGGTATTTCAAAGAGAAAGTTCCCGGCTTCCAGCCCTAGTGGTGGAGTGCCTGTGCTGTATGGTGAGGATGTTTCCCTCACTCTCCTCCACTTTGTCCAACACCTTTGCTGCCAGGCAGGGAGCATGGTTTTGTGTTTGACACCATTTGATAATGCATATGTCATGTTCTGTGAGGAGAGGACCATGCTCACATTGGCTTCCCAGAAATCAGTGGTGAGGACTGAAGAAGAGGTAGTTGTTGAAATGAGGAACAACAGTTCAGTTTTTGAACTTGTAGGGCATTTTGTGAAACCAGCTCCTGATATGGGCCTGTTGACTATGGCCAGTGCACTCTATTCTCTCCCACCCCATCCCCTGGTGATCATTCTAGATTCCATTATCAGCCTTGATGAGACTTGATTCTTCTATAAGAAAGTGTTCTTCTGACATTAATTTCCTTGCTATGATCAGAAACCTGCAGTAAGAAATCAAGGGGAAATTGGAACAGAATGTCAGGGGTCGGCAAGGGATCAATACTGCTTTGGTTCAGGATGACGAGCTCTTGTACCAGAAGGTGGAACAACGTGAAAATTATACAAGGCATCAGAACCTTAGATTTTTTACATTTTTTGAAATATTTCTTACCCACCTAGCAATCATTCCAGGTGGGTTACAAAATAACAATCATAAGAATAACAACTGCATAGCAGTAAATCTATCTGATACAAAGATCAAGCTAGCAGAATGGTAATAGGCTTACCAATATATACATATATGTACACACACAAACACAGCCAAGTATACGAGATCATATTTCCTAAGAACTTGACTCATTAAAAAAGTTTACATTCTTCAAAAAACTTTTTACATTAATTTGCCCTCACGAAGAATATTCGGGTTTGATGAGAGGCATGGTTTTTGGGAGCTCCTCATTTCTTTCAATTTTTTTCTTCTCTGATGCCTCATACTAAGCGAAAGGCAAAGATCAGGGAGATGATCCCAGCCACCCCCAGGTCCGACCCTTCCCAGCTTACCATAGGGCTTCTTTTCTCCGGCACCTGATGTTTCTCCAGGGCGTCCTTGGCATCTGGAGCCGCGGAGTGGGTGGTTCCTTCACCAGACCTGGAAGTCACTCAGCCCTGGAGTGCCAATGACTCCACCTGTCCCCTTATTGCCGGTGAATTTGGTTGAATTCTTGCCGCCATGTGGGTATGTTAACCTAGATTGGAGGTTTCTGGGGAGGGCTCTCCTGAGGAAGCCATGGCGAGTCTGGTTGTTGCATTGGAGGCTGGCCCTGTGTCTCTGGAGCAGTCTGAGAGGCCTGTAAGTAGAGAAGATATGGTGGTCAGGCCTCAAGAAGATATGGTGGTCAGGCCTCAAGTGACTCTGGTGGTCAAAATGGAAGATCAGCGAGAGGTGAAAACTTTGCAGAACAGCTGGGTTATGGAATCTATTCTTCTCCATCCTGCATTGCCAAGACCTTCCATTATCACTTTAGACTCAGTCTGGTCATCGTTGATGGTTCTCAAGAAATCCATATGCTCTTTGGTTAAAGTTTCATCAACATTTACTGCTCGCATCCAATCTGTTGAAGCAGAGTTGGTTTCTCATGCCCAGAAACTAATATTTTGGAACAAAAAGTTTCTTCTTTTCAACAAGTTCAAGAGACTTTGGTTAAATCTGATATTTTCCACTCCAGAAAATTGGAAAATATTAAGAACTCTCTTTGTAATTTAAATCTCAGGATATTAAATTTTCCTAAATCTAATTTGATTTCTCCTACTGATTTGTTTAAAAAATATACATCTGAGGTTTTAAAAATACCTATTGAAGCTACACCTACCATTGCTAAAGCATACATGACCAAGCCCTCAGATCTGAATTTGACTGATCATGCTCAAGATCTGGATTTGAATTGACTCAATTCCTGGAATCTTCAATGGATATGGGTATTTCTAAACATGGACTCTTTTTATTTCTTTTGCTTTTTCCCAAGACAGAAAGATACTTTTTCCGCTATAGATAGTCTTTCTTTTTTGTCCAGCGAGTCTGGATATAACCAGATATTATATGTTCCACTCAAGAACACCGTAAAAAATGTCTTTCAATGTGTTCAGAGGTCCTGGGACTTGGTGGAAGATTCATTTTGTGATTTCCCTGTCAATGTGTTGTTACTCACCTTGGATCTAAATGTATATTTTGATCCTGTTCATTTACATAGTTACTTGGATACCCATCCCCGGCTAATTCTGCCTAGTGTTTAATAGTCAGAATTTGCTAGAATCAGGCACTGCCTTTTCTTTCCAAATTGTTTTCAGTGGTTCATTGTATATATGTCACTAGCCGTTAAGCCCGTAACAACGGGCTCGGTCCGTTTCCTTCCCACTCCCTCCCCCTCATTCCCCCTCCTCCTTCACTCTCTCCCCCCTCCCTCTCACCTCCCCCCCTCTCCCCTCCCCCACCCTCCCCCCTCTCACCTTCCCCCTCCCTCTCACCCCCTACCCCCTCTCTCTCCCTCTCTCTCACACCTCCCTCCCCCTCTCTCTCACCTCCCTCCCCCTCTCTCTCACACCTCCCTCTCTCACACCTCCCTCCCCCTCTCTCTCACACCTCCCCTCTCTCTCTCACCCCCTCTCTCACACTCCTCCCTCCCCCTCTCTCTCACCTCCCTCCCTCTCCTCACCCCTCCCTCCCTCTCTCTCTCCACCTCCCTCTCTCACACCTCCCTCCCCCTCTCTCACACCACCTCCCTCCCCCTCTCTCTCACACCTCCCTCCCTCTCTCTCCACCTCCCTCCCTCTCTCTCCACCTTCCCTCCCTCTCCTCAGTCACTCCCCCCTCTCTCAATCCCCTCCCCTCTCTGATCATCCACAACCGGCAGATCTCGGGGGGGGGGGGGTGTCCCTCCCGCGCACGCGGCGCCGCTACTTCTCCTCCCGCCGGCAGATATCGGGGGGGGGGCTGTCACTCCCGCGGTAGAGCTGCTCTCTACTGCGCATTTGCGAGCCGTCGGTCAGAGCCCATTTATAAGGTAGATTCTCATCTGGGATCTCCCTATTTTTCTTGTATGGCATCTGGTTTGTGCCTATATACTAACTTTATTTTCAATTTACTTTATAATTATATTACTGGTAACCACCTCTCATGTATATCGCTACAAGTTATATGCTTGTTTATAATCTTTGTTTAAAAAAAAAAGCAGAGCATTCCACAATAGGGATGTGAATCGTTTTTGAACGATTAAAATTATCGTCAGATAATTTTAAAATCGCCCAAATTCATTAGAGTGCACGATACAATACAAATGCCCCCGATTTATCGTCAGGGGCATTTGTATTGTATCGTTAAATAGGGCACGGGAATTATTTGGGGGGAGGGCGGGAAAACCTGCACACCACAACAACACCAAAACAACCCCACCCTTTAAAACCAATTCCTTACCCTCCCCCACCCTCCGAACCCCCCCCCAAAAATGTTAAGTTACCTGGTGGGTCCAGTGGGTGGGGTCCCGGCGCGATCTCCCGCTCTCGGGCCAATCGGCGCCATTTTTGGAGAGGAGAGATCCAGGGGAGCCTCGGGAAGAGATTTCCCGTTCCAGGCATCAGCTGTTCTAAAAATAAAATGGCGCTGATGCACCTTTGCCCTTACCATGTGAACAGGGTATCCGTGCCATTGGCCGGCCCCTGTCACATGGTAGGAGCACTGGCTGGCCGGCGCCATCTTTAAAGATGGCGCCGGCCACCTTTACTCATCAGCCCTTACCCTGTCACATGGTAAGGGCAAAGGTGCATTGCGCCATTTTATTTTTAGAACAGCTGATGCCTGGGAATGGGAAATCTCTTCCCGAGGCCCCCCTGGATCTCTCCCCGAGGCCCCCCGAGACCACCAGGTAATTTTAAAAGGTTTTGGGGGGGGTCGGGAGGGGGGGGTCGATTTAAAGGGTCGGGTGGGTTTTTCTTTTTTAGCGGCGTGGTCCTCACTTAAAAAAAAAATTAGCGATGTGAATTGGAATCGAAACGATTCCAATTCACATATCTTAACGATCAGATTCTTCCCCCCCCCCCCCCCCCAGCCGAAATCTGATCGTTAAGACGATCTGGCACACGATTCACATCTCTATTCCACAATGCTGGCTCTGCCACTATTAAAGTTCTCTCTCTTGCTTCACAAAGATGCAATGTGGAAAGGAGGGTATGTCAAGACATTCTTCTCTGCTAATCTTAGAGCACATGCCAGAAAATACATTTTTTATATCGAAGTGATATCATGCAGGCTATTATTGTTCTTTATGTACCCAGGGTCAGACTTTCAACTTTAAATGTCAGGGAATGGGAAGCCAGTATAGAGATAACTTCAGCTGCTACATCTAGAAGATCTCTTCTAGAGATACTCGGTCTGCACACCCAGGTGAATAACATTTTCTATCTTCCTGGTGGGAAAGGTAGGATGGATCAGTTTGAAGAACATGGAGTGGATCAGATCTCCTCAGTCTGGACCTAACTGCCATATTTGGAGAAATCATCTTTGGATGAGCAAGAAAAGCCCACAATTCTGGTACCTTTTCCTTTTTTAGCAAAACTTGAGCATGATTATGTGCTTATACCTTAGGAAAACTCAGACTGTTTTTGGGACAGACAACTGGGCTAAAGTTATGCAAGGAATGTAAGAAGTTATTCTTACGAGATGGACTAAGAGACTTGTTTTATTGTTGCAATGTTTTTTCCTTCAGAATCCTTGGAAATGCATAGATAAATATTCTAATACGAGTATGTTTTCTTCGTCTCTAACCAACTTAGACTTTTTTCTAGATTTTAAGAAGTTTGCTGCTGGAGTTAGCGCTAATGTGGAGGAAAGAATCATTGAAGAGTAGGTCTATTGTTTGACTCTATGCCATTTGTTTACTGGTTTTCCTCCTATGCTTTTTTCTCCTCTCCCCCTCTATTTGGGCTCTAAATGTAGATGTAATGGATAAAAGAATAATATTTAAATGTGTTGCTTATTAGTCTATATGTAATTGCTCTTCAACCTGTATTCTTTGAGTAGGACATTCCTGATTGTATATTGAAATCATTATAAATAAATAATACAAAAATATAGTAAATTTAAATGAGTCCTTTTTGAGATGGCTGAAATATCTTGGTAATATACCTTGCCCAAATTGCTACTAAATACACTAATTAGAATGAATTGCCTCAAAAATATTTGTTATATGATATGCACATTCATGTTTTGTTTGCTTTGGGTGAACAAAATACAATGGAATTCTGTGGCCTACTTCAGGTTGCTCCAGCAGCTTCAAGATTGCCTCCATTGATTTTAATGAAACAACAATAAACTACTACAGAAACCAATGACATTGCTGTGGATTACCTGTCTCTTTAATGACTTGTATGGTATAAAAAATGTGTATGTGTAAATATATAAGATCAAAAAGCCATTTTTGTCATGTCATTTCCTGCTCAATCTCTTGAAAAATGGTCTATGAGCACTTTCATAATTCAGCCTAAACTCATTATTATCCATTGTACTGTTGACTATAAATAGGTACAAGCCAGACCAAAAGCACACAATCTGCAGGCCGCAAAACTCCAATTCACTTTCTGCAGAGCACTTACCTCCAAATTAAGATCTACAATAAATTTATGAGAATTGATTTTGAGAACATAAACCACAGGTTAGATTTATCATCTCAGCCAGAGGTTGAAGCTTGCAAAACAGTTTAGCCCCCTCCTCATAACACACCTGTCATAATGGCACTAGTATGATTAATGAGGTGATTGGCTGCTCTGGAGGAAATTTTAAGTTCTTGTTTTGCCAAGTTTCCTCTTAATGATTTTTCTGTGGTAGAACTGGAAATTAGAATTTCTCCAGATCATTAAAATCACAAATAAAATGTATGTCTGTAATTTAAAGATGAGCTATAATGTTACATATAATAATTGTACCTCATCTAAACATACATGTCTATATGCTATCAAACCCCAACCCATCAAATGTAATTATCGCAGATTCTACTAGGGGTGTGCATTCGTTTTCAACGTATTGGCAATCCGCAATGTATATGTCCCTATTCGTTGCATTCGTGGGGTCACGAAACATATGGGCGAACCCCCACGAATACAACGAATAAACCCCCCACCCTCCTGACTCTCCCAAGACTTACCAAAAGTGCCTGGTGGTCCAGCGGGGGTCCTGGCGTGATCTCCTGCATTCGGGCTGTCGGCTGCCAGTATTCAAAATGGCACCGATAGACTTTGCCCTCACTATGTCACAGGGGCTACCGGTGCCATTGGTCGGCCCCTGTCACATGGTAGGAGTACAAGATGGCGTCGGCCGTCCATTGCTGCTACCATATGATGGGGGCTGACCAATGGCACCGGTAGCCCCTGTGACATAGTGAGGGCAAAGGCTATCGGCACCATTTTGAATACCGGCAGCCGACAGCCCGAGTGCAGGAGATCGCGCCAGGACCCCCGCTGGACCACAAGGGACTTTTGGTAAGTCTTGGGGGGGTCAGGAGGGTGGGAGGTGTAAATTAAATTTAAAGGGTTGGGATGGGGTTTTTTTTGGGAAACGAATACATATGTATTCGTTTCCCAAAAAAGACAGAACACTAGTCTGGAAACCTTCGAGCTGACTTCCTCCTTAGAGGTTGAAAACAGTCCTAAAGAAACTCAAACCTGCCTCGCACCCCACAGATGCAATCCCTGCCAACTTACTCATCGCCATCCTCAAGAACAGTCTCTAAACCAATTGCCGACATCATTAACTGCTCACTAATGCAAGGTTCAGTCCCGGACCCGTTGAAACTCGCAATTCTAAAATCACTCTTGAAAAAATCCAACCTGTCTCCAGACGACCAGCCAACTATCGCCCGAATGCTAAACTCCCCTTCATCTCCAAAATCTTAGAAAAAATAGTCAATAAGAACTGATCCGGCCAGAATCCTTACAAACACCAACAAAAGGGAGCACATCACCCCCATCCTCCAGAACCTTCACTGGCTGCCTATTAAATTCAGGATTCATTTCAAAGCCCTCATGATGATACACAAGGCCCTACACAACATCTCCCCCCTCAACCTAACTTTTCAACTGCAGCAGCACATTACTAAGAGAACTGTAAGAAGTGCGTACAAGAACATGCTACACACCCAGCCGGCAAAAGCCTCACTGAGGAAACGTGCCCTCTCCACTGCTGGTCCCCCCACTTTGGAACTTGCTTCCTCCGGACCTCCGCCAAGAACCCTGCCTCATGACATTCAAAAAGAAGCTAAAGACTTGGCTTTTCGCCCAAGCGTTCCCGAGAGCTAAGGCCCGATGAAGTCGATGACATTACAGACCCCGGCCCCATCTATCCCACTGTACATATGTTTTTGAGTTGTACTTTATTTCTGCTAATAGTCTCTTTGAATGTAGTCCGTTTTATGTCTCTGCAAGTTCTTTTTTTCAACTTGTTCCAATGTATGACGCCCCAGAGGCGACTGTTTCAGTTCCTTGTAAACCGGTGCGATATGTATATTATACAGGAACATCGGTATATAAAAAACTAAAAATAAATAAATGAATAAATAATAAATAAGCAACTCACGGAATACTTAGAGGATAACAAAATACTATCCCCCTCTCATTTCGGCTTCCGAAAAACCCGAAATACAGAAACTCTCTTAATCTCTCTAACAGACACAATACTGTTGAATCTAGATAAAAAACAACCCGGTCTACTCATTCTCCTCGACCTATCGGCCGCATTTGACATGGTAAACCACTCAACACTTCTGGATCGGCTATCAGACATCGGCATAAAAGGCACTACACTCAGCTGGTTCAAATCTTTTCCACAAAACAGATTCTACAAGGTTAGAGTCAACAATAACGATCACAACCAGTCCACTCCTCTCTGGGAGTCCCTCAAGGCTCATCTTTATCCGCCACCCTCTTCAACATTTATCTACTACCTCTCTGCCTGCTCATCTCCAAACTAAAACTAACCCATTACATCTACGCAGATGACGTGCAAATATTCATCCCGGTTACGGAATCTCTACAAAAAACACTAGAATTCTGGAACAACTGCCTCCAAGCCATCAACAACCTGCTCATGAGCCTTAACTTAATCTTAAATTCCAATAAAACCAAATTACTCCTCGTTTCTAGAGATGTGAATCGTGTGATCGATCGTCTTAACGATCGATTTTGGCTGGGGGGGGAGGGAATCGGATCGTTGCGGTTTTGTTTTTTTAAAAATCGTGTAATCGTAAATCGGGGGAGGGGCGGGAAAACCGGCACACTAAAACAACCCTAAAACCCACCCCGACCCTTTAAAATAAATCCCCCACCCTCCCGAACCCCCCCAAAATGTCTTAAATTACCTGGGGTCCAGTGGGGGGGTCCCGGTGTGATCTTCCACTCTCGGGCCACGGGTGCATTAATAGAAATGGCGCTGGAGCTACCTTTGCCCTGTCATATGACAGGGACAAAGGTAGCGCCAGCGCTCATTTTGGTTCCTGTCCCCCGACGTCACGAGCAGCAGGAGATCGCTCCCGGACCCCCGCTGGACCCCCAGGGACTTTTGGCCAGCTTGGGGGGGCCTCCTGACCCCCACAAGACTTGCCAAAAGTCCAGCGGGGGTCCAGAAGCGACCTCCTGCACTCGAATTGTATTGCCGTATTGCAAAATGACCATACGGCCGGTGCCATTTTGCAATACAAAATGGCGCCGGCACACTAAAACAACCCATTAGGGTTGTTTTAGTGTGCCGGTTTTCCCGCCCCCCCTTCCCCTCCCCCTTCCCCCGATTTACGATTTTTGACGATAAATCGGGGAATTCCTATTGTATATCGCCTCTAATGATTTTTGACGATTTAAAATATATCGGACGATATTTTAAATCATCAAAAAACGATTCACATCCCTACGAGTCGTTTCACAGGACAGTAACTATACTATGTCTAACTTACTCCCTACTAGTCAACCTTCCCTCTCCACTCAAGTTAGAAACCTAAAAAGATTTATTAATAATACCACTAAGGATGGATTCTATAAACTGCAAGTCCTGAAACGGCTCAGACCGCTCCTCCACTTCCAAGACTACCGGTCAGTTCTACAAGCAATCATTTTCTCAAAAATTGACTATTGTAATTCCCTCCTACTCGGCCTCCCAGCTAACACCATTAAACGTTTACAAATGCTTCAAAATGCTTCAGCCAGGATTCTGACAAAGTCTAACAAAAGAAATCATATTACCCCCATCTTAAGAAACCTTCACTGGCTTCCAATTAAGGTTCAGAATCTCTTACAAAATACTAACAATCATACACAAATCTATACACAAGCTCATTCCACTGGATCTCAATATCCCTTTGCATCCACATATAACCGCCAGACCGGTGAGAACAGCTTACAGAGATACTCTCCTCGCCCCACCCATCAAAACTTCATTAAATAAACCTTCTCTGTCGACAGCGGGCCCTGCGCAGTGGAACTCTCTACCTCCAGAACTCCGGAAGGAACCTGCCCCAATCACCTTTAAAAAGAGACTCAAAACTTGGCTATTCGAACAAGTTTTTTCATCCATACCAATAATCTCCTCTCAATCTATCCAAACATGTAACACCATGTACCATGACTCCTAGACATTTAGCCAGGTTCAGTCTAAAATCTCATTACCGTTCAGTATTCATTGCACGTTATTCCCAAGTTACTTGATCCAAGTTTATCTACCTGTTCGATGTGTAATTGCATTCTTTTCATGCGTGTTTAATGTTATAATGTAAACCGAAATGATATGTAACATTGCTTGCTACATGAACAGGGTTGGTGGTATATAAAAATGTTAACTAAATGTTAATAAATAAATAAATAGGTAACTAATGAACGGATTGGGGTCCCCTGAGAATGGATGCAATGGATTTGGCTCCCCACGAATACGAATACCGAATGGGACGAATCCGTCCCTACTGTACATCCCTAGATTCTACATGCATAAGAGACTAGACTGTATGAGACATGATCTAAGCAAGCTCAAGGAGTGTTTTCATAGTTTGGCACCTGATTTTCAATACCAGAATATGCCAGAGTTATATATCTGATGGTGATTTTAAAATCCAAAATGCATTAATTAGGGGATACACGAATATTTTGGGCTTGCATGCGCCGAGCGGATTTTAAAAAGAGCCGCCTGGATATGCTCCACAAATGCTACTGTTCACACATCTCAGAGCTTCTCAAAAGGGGCGGGCATGGACGGGACATGGGCATTTGAGACTTGAACCAGAAATTTGCATGTAAATACTTACACAATCTGACACGCCCTAGGTCCCCGTATGACATAGAGGCAAAGGTAGCGCCGGCGCATTTTGAAGATTGGCAATACGGCCCAACGTGCAGGAGGTCGCTCCTGGATCCCCGCTGGACATTTGGCAAGTCTTGTGGGGGTCAGGAGGCCCCCCAAGCTGCCAAAGTCCTTGGGGGTCCAGCGGGGGTCAGGGGCGATCTCCTGCACGAGTGACGTCGGGAGGCCAGGAACCAAAATGGGCGCCGGCGCTACCTTTGCCCTGTACATGATAAGGGTAAAGGGCCACAGGCGCCCATTTCTCTTTAATGCAGCCGTGGCCAGAAAGAGGGAGATCATGCCGGGACCCCCCGCCCCCCCCACTGGACCCCCAGGTAACTTAAAACATTTGTGGGGGGTTCAGGGAGGGTGGGGGATTTGTTTTAAAGGTTCGGGGTGGGTTTTAGGGTTTTTTTTGGTGTGCCGGTTTTCCCTCCCCCTATTTAAACGATACAATACAAATGCCCCTGACGATAAATCGGGGGCATTTGTATTGTATCGTGCACTCTAACGATTTTGGACGATTTTAAAATTATCTGACGATAATTTTAATTGTTCAAAAATGATTCACATCCCTAGTAAGTGCTGTGCTGTGCTGTGCAGATTATCCCCATGTTTCTCTTTAACTAGGTGATGACCCTTCTTGAAAATTCAGACAGAGCTGCTTGACATGCTTTGCTTATGGATTTGACCTTTTCCCTTATGTCTGTGTATCAGTACTAGAGATGTGAATCGTGTCCTCGATCGTCTTAACGATCGATTTCGGCTGGGAGGGGGAGGGAATCGTATTGTTGCCATTTGGGTGTGTAAACTATCGTGAAAAATCGTTAAAATCGTGAGCCGGCACACTAAACCCCCCTAAAACCCACCCCAACCCTTTAAATTAATCCCCCACCCTCCCGAACACCCCCCCCCCCCAAATGCTTTAAATTACCTGGGGATCCGGCGGTGGTCAGAACGGCGGCGGTCCGGAACGGCCCCCTCAATAGAATCGTGTTGTCTTCAGCCGGCGCCATTTTTCAAAATGGCCGCCGCAAAATGGCGGCGGCCATAGACAAAAACGATTCGACGGAGGAGGTCGTTCCGGACCCCCGCTGGACTTTTGGCAAGTCTTGTGGGGGTCAGGAGGCCCCCCCAAGATGGCCAAAAGTCTCCTGGAGTCCAGCGGGGTTCCAGGAGCGATTTCTTGCGCGAATCGTTTTCGTACGGAAAATGGCGCCGGCAGGAGATCGACTGCAGGAGGTCATTCAGCGGCGGTCCGGAACCCCCGCTGAACGACCTCCTGCAGTCGATCTCCTGCCGGCGCCATTTTCCAATTTACGATTTTTTAACGATAAATCGGGGGCATTGGTATTGTATCGTGGCCCTAACGATTTTTTGACGATTTAAAATATATCGGACGATATTTTAAAATCGTCAAAAAACGATTCACATCCCTAATCAGTACCCCATACCACAAAAAATCAGGGTTTGTATTGCTGGTCTTCTGGAATCCAATACCTCTTTTCACCCCACCCCTGCCATCAAAGCTGAGCGATATCAATTGCTGCCAGGAGAATCTTAGCACAATAACAGACAACAAAAGATTTAAGAAAGACCTGAAACTTGGCTATTCACTAATGCTGAGTGGACTGACACACCCAATTCACATTGACAATAGATAACCAAAATTTGTAAGAACATAAGAACATAAGAAAAATGCCATACTGGGTCAGACCAAGGGTCCATCAAGCCCAGCATCCTGTTTCCAACAGTGGCCAATCCAGGCCATAAGAACCTGGCAAGTACCCCAAAACTAAGTCTATTCCATGTAACCATTGCTAATGCAGTGGCTATTCTCTAAGTGAACTTAATAGCAGGTAATGTTACTTCTCCTCCAAGAACTTATCCAATCCTTTTTTAAAACACAGCCATAACTAACTGCACGAACCAACATTCTCTGGCAACAAATTCCAGAGTTTAATTGTGCGTTGAGTAAAAAAGAACTTTCTCCGATTAGTTTTTAAATGTGCCCCATGCTAACTTCATGGAGTGTCCCCTTAGTCCTTCTACTATCCGAAAGAGTAAATAACCGATTCACATCTACCTGTTCTAGACCTCTCATGATTTTTAAAACACTCTATCATATCCCCCCTCAGTTCGTCTCTTCTCCAAGCTGAAAAGTCCCTAACCTCTTTAGTCTTTCCTCATAGGGGAGTTGTTCCATTCCCCTTATCATTTTGGTAGCCCTTCTCTGTACCTTCTCCATCGCAAAATTATATCTTTTTTGAGATGCGGCGACCAGAATTGTACACAGTATTCAAGGTGCGGTCTCACCATGGAGCGATACAGAGGCATTATGACATTTTCCGTTTATTCATCATTCCTTTTCTAATATTCCCACATTCTGTTTGCTTTTTTGACTGCCGCAGCACACTGAACCAACGATTTCAATGTGTTATCCACTATGACACCTAGATCTCTTTCTTGGGTTGTATGCACCTATATGGAACCACATCGTGTACATTATGGCATGGGTTATTTTTCCCTATATGCATCACCTTGCACTTATCCACATTAAATTTCATCTGCCATTTGGATGCCCAATTTTCCAGTCTCACAAGGTCTTCCTGCAATTTATCACAATCTGCTTGTGATTTAACTACTCTGCACAATTTGTGTCATCTGCATATGTGATTATCTCACTCGTCGTATTTTCTTTCCAGATCATTTAAATAAATATAGTTGAAAAAGTAAGGGTCCCAATACAGATCCCTGAGGCACTCCACTGTCCACTTCCCTTCCACTGAGGAAAATTGACCCATTTATCCTACTCTTGTTTCCTGTCTTTTAGCAGTTGCATCCAATCCACGAACGGACTACGCCACCTATCCCATGACTTTTTACTTTTCCTAGAGCCTCTCATGAGGAAACTTTGTCAAAACACCTTCTGAAAATCCAAGTATACTATAATATACCGGTTTCACCTTTTATGCACATGTTTATTAACTCCTTCAAAAAAGTGAAGCAGATTTGTGAGGCAAGACTTGCCCTGGGTAAAGCCATGCTGACTTTGTTCCATTAAACCATGTCTTTCTATATGTTCTGTGATTTTGATGTTTAGAACACTTTCCACTATTTTTCCTGGCACTGAAGTCAGGCTAACCGGTCTGTAGTTTCCCGGATCGCCCCTGGAGCCCTTTTTAAATATTGGGGTTACATTTGCTATCCTCCAGTCTTCAGGTACAATGGATGATTTTAATGATAAGTTACAAATTTTTACTAATAGGTCTGAAATTTCATTTTTTAGTTCCTTCAGAACTCTGGGGTGTATACCATCCGGTCCAGGTGATTTACTACTCTTCAGTTTGTCAATCAGGCCTACCACATCTTCTAGGTTCACCGTGATTTGATTCAGTCCATCTGAATCATTACCCATGAAAACCTTCTCTATTACGGGTACCTCCCCAACATCCTCTTCAGTAAACACCGAAGCAAAGAAATCATTTAATCTTTCCCGCGATGGCCTTATCTTCTCTGGCCCCTTTAACCCCTCGATCATCTACGGTCCAACTGATTCCCTCACAGGCTTTTCTGCTTCGGATATATTTAAAAAAGTTTTTTACTGTGAGTTTTTGCCTCTACCGCCAACTTCTTTTCAAATCTCTCTATAGCCTGTCTTATCAGTGTCTTACATTTAACTTGCCAATGTTTATGCTTTATCCTATTTTCTTCTGTTGGATCCTTCTTCCAATTTTTGAATGAAGAT
Source organism: Rhinatrema bivittatum (assembly GCF_901001135.1). Taxonomy (NCBI): domain Eukaryota; kingdom Metazoa; phylum Chordata; class Amphibia; order Gymnophiona; family Rhinatrematidae; genus Rhinatrema; species Rhinatrema bivittatum. The sequence continues at coordinate 125,281 of NW_021820876.1, read as the reverse complement.
CTTTTGGCTAAAATAGCTTCTTTCACCTCCCCTTTTAACCATGCCGGTAATAGTTTTGCCTTCTTTTCCACCTTTCTTAATGGTGGAATACATCTGGACTGTGCTTCTAGAATGGTATTTTTTAACAATGACCACGCCTCTTGGACATTTTTTACTTTTGTAGCTGCTCCTTTCAGTTTTTTCTAACAATTTTTCTCATTTTATCAAAGTTTCCCTTTTGAAAGTTTAGCACGAGAGCCTTGGATTTGCACCACTGTTCCTTTTCCAGTCATTAAATCAAATTTATTTATTATTTATTTATTTATTTATTTTGTATACCGACATTCGATCGAGATATCACATCAGTTTCCAGATAACAGGTTGAATAGAGCCAGAACTGCCCTATTTTTACATTGTAACAAGATAACAGTTGATTAAACAATTAATATAAGGGAACATTTGTAACATATGGATAAAATTAAATTAAATATTAAATGTTGGTATATAGAAGTGGCATATAGCCTATATACAATATGTACAATATGACTTGGTTACGAGTAGGGTGGGGGACAGGGAAAAATGGAGGATAGAGAGGGGGGAGGAGGGGTTATGAGTTTGTGCAGGGTAGAAGTTATGCGGTAAGGCTGTCAAGAGCGTTATTATTTGGGATGTTGGGGTTCAGGAGGGATGCTTTCAAGAACAGCCATGTTTGAGCTGTTTTTTAAAGACTTGCGGTGAGGGTTCGTTTCTGAGCTGTGGGGGGAAGGGAGTTCCACAGGGGTAGGTCAGCTATTGTAATGGCTCGTTTGCGTGTTGTATTGAGAGTGAGCATTTTAAGAGTTGGGATGGAGAGGAGACCTGAGTTGGAGGATCTGAGATTTCTTTGTGTGATATATGGTTGGATGGTGTTGTTAAGCCAGACCATTCTGTTGTTGTTTTATTTTTTTGTGAAGAAGGTGAGGGTTTTTAGTACGGGATTCTTTGTTGACTGGGCAGCCAGTGGAGGTCTTTGAGAGTAGGTGTGATGTGGGAGGATTTTCTGTGATTGGTGATAATTCTGGCAGCGGCGTTTTGTAGTACTTGGAGGGGCTTGATGTGGATTTCAGGAAGTCCAAAGGAGGAGGGAGTTGCAGTAGTCGAGTTTTGAGAAAATAATTGATTGCAGTACTGTTCGGAAATCATGCGGTTGGAGGAGAGGTTTGAGTTTTTTAAGTGTTTGAAGTTTGAAAAATCCATCTTTGATTATATTGGAGATGTGTCGTTTAAAGTTGAGTTGGCTGTCGATGGTTACTCTAGGTTTTTTGTGGATGGTGTGAGTGAGGTTCTTGATAAGTTTGGCATCCCAGTGTTGTTTGCGCTTCCTGGGTTGTTTGAGGGGGTGCTCTCGAGGGGGGAAGAGGACGGTCGTCCTGGATGTGAATGATTTCTGTTTTGGCTTGGTTGAGGCAGCGTGATAGTTGTGATAGCAGTTGAGATAAATTTGAACTGAGTTTGTTCCATCTTTCCATGGTGAGTTCAATGGATTTGGTGATGGGGAGTAGAATTTGAATGTCGTCTGCATAAACGAAGTAGGTGAGGTTGGCATCAGAGAGGTATTTGCATAGTGGGAGGAGGTAGATGTTGAAGAGGGTCGAGGATAGTGAAGAACCTTGAGGGACGCCATGGGGTGAGGGGTACTTGGGAGGATTCAGAAGAGTTTGTCTTGACAATGAAGGATCTGTTAGAGAGGTATGATTTGAACCAGTTGAGTGTAGTGTCTTGCAGACCGATCTCTTTAAGTCTGGTGAGGAGAATTCTGTGGTTGATGGTGTCAAATGCGGCTGATATATCGAGGAGGATCAGTAAGGAATGTCTTGCCACTGTCTCGGCCTCTGAGGATGGTGTCGGTGAGGGAGAGGAGGAGAGTTTCTGTGCTGTAGAATTTTCTGAAGCCGTGCTGTGTTGGATGGAGAAAATTGTGGGCGTCGAGGTGGTCTGTGAGTTGATTGTTGACAGTTTTCTCGATGATTTTTGCTAGGAATGGGAGGTTGGAGACTGGTCTGTAGTTTGCAGGATCAGATTTGTCGAGTTGCGGTTTTTGATGATTGGTTTGATGATGGCGTTTTTGAGTTTGTCTGGGAAGATTCCTTGTTCGAGGGATAGGTTGATGATTTGGGTTATAGGTTTGGCAATAATCTCTTTGATGAGTTTTAGTGTTTTGATGGGGATGGAGTCTACGGGGTGGGATGCTGGTTTGGTTTTTTTGATGAAGGGTTCAATTTCAAATTTGATCATATTCTGATCACTATTGCCAAGTGGCCCCACCACCGTTACCTCTCTCACCAAGTCCTGTGCTCCACTGAGAATTAGATCTAAAATTGCTCCCTCTCTCGTCGGTTCCTGAACCATTTGCTCCATAAAGCTATCATTTATTCCATCCAGGAAACGTTATCTCTCTAGCGTGACCCGATGATACATTTACCCAGTCTATATTGGGGTAATTGAAGTCTCCCATTATTACTGACACTACCAATTTGGTTAGCTTCCCTAATTTCTCTTAGCATTTCACTGTCCATCTCACCATCTTGACCAGGTGGACGGTAGTATACCCCTATCACTGTAGTCTTCCCTGATACACAAGGGATTTCTACCCATAAAGATTCAATTTAGTCTCATGCAGGATGTTTATCCTGTTGGACTCTATGCCATCCCGGACATAAAGCGCCACACCTCCTCCCGACTGCTCCTCTCTGTCATTGCGATATAATTTGTACCCCGGTATAGCACTGTCCCATTGGTTATCCTCTGTCCACCATGTCTCTGAGATGCCAATTAAGTCTATGTCATCATTTACTGCTATACATTCTAATTCTCCCATCTTACTTCTTAGACTTCTGGCATTAGCATACAAACATTTCAAAGTTTGTTTTTTGATTGTATTTTTATTCTGCTTTTTAAATGATAGGGATAAGTTAGAATTTTTTAGCTCAGGTGAGTTTTTAGTTACAGGCACTTGGACTACTTTTCTAATTATTGGAACCTCACTGTCGGGATGCCCTAATTCTAATGCATCATTAGTATCCTTTAAAGATACATCTCTCCGAACCATGCGCTGCTGAGCGACTGTCGGCTTTCCCCTTTGTTCTAGTTTAAAAGCTGCTCTATCTCCTTTTTAAAGGTTAGCGCCAGCAGTCTGGTTCCACCCTGGTTAAGGTGGAGCCCATCCCTTCGGAAGAGACTCCCCCTTCCCCAAAAGGTTCCCCAGTTCCTAACAAAACTGAATCCCTCTTCCTTGCACCATCGTCTCATCCATGCATTGAGACTCTGGAGCTCTGCCTGCCTCTGGTGACCTGCGCGTGGAACAGGGAGCATTTCAGAGAATGCTACCCTGGAGGTTCTGGATTTAATCTTTCTACCTAAGAGCCTAAATTTGGCTTCCAGAACCTCCCTCCCACATTTTCCTATGTCGTTGGTGCCCACGTGTACCACGACAGCCGGCTCCTCCCCAGCACTGTCTAAAATCCTATCTAGGTGACGCGTGAGGTCCACCACCTTCGCACCAGGTAGGCATGTTACCAGGCGATCCTCACGCCCACCCGCCACCCAGCTATCTACATTCCTAATAATCGAATCACCAACTATGACGGCCGACCTAACCCTTCCCTCCTGGGCAGTAGGCCTTGGGGAGATATCCTCAGTGCGAAAGGACAATGCATCACCTAGAGAGCAGGTCCTTGCTACAGGATCCTTTCCTGCTACATCTGGTTGGTGCTCTCCCATTATGAGATCTTCTTCCTCCAAGGCAGCACCAGGGCTGCCAGTCTGAAGCTGGGACTGGACTACTATGTCCCTGAAGGTCCTGAACAACACCCTCATTCTCTCAACCCACCTGTAGTCCAGCTATGATTGCTTTTTGTGTGTCTGTCTCTGAAGTACACCCTTAGTTAAGAACATAAGAACATAAGAAATTGCCATGCTGGGTCAGACCAAGGGTCCATCCCAGCATCCTGTTTTCAACAGAGGCCAAACCAGGCCACAAGAATCTGACAATTACCCAAACACTAAGAAGATCCCATGCTACTGATGCAATTAATAGCAGTGGCTATTCCCTAAGTAAGCTTGATTAATAACCGTTAATGGACTTCTCCTCCAAGAACTTATCCAAATCTTTTTTGAACTCAGCTACACTAACTGCACTAACCACATCCTCTGGCAACAAATTCCAGAGCTTTATTGTGCATTGAGTGAAAAATAATTTTCTCCGATTAGTCTTAAATGTGCTACTTGCTAACTTCATGGAATGCCCCCTAGTCCTTCTATTATTCGAAAGCGTAAATAACCGATTCACATCTACCTGTTCAAGACCTCTCATGATCTTAAAGATCTCTATCATATCCCCCCTCTGCCGTCTCTTCTCCAAGCTGAACAGCTCTAACCTCTTCAGCCTTTCCTCATAGGGAAGCTGTTCCATCCCCTTTATCATTTTGGTTGCCCCTTCTCTGTACCTTCTCCATCACAACTATATCTTTTTTGAGATGCGGCGACCAGAATTGTACACAGTATTCCAGGTGCAGTCTCACCATGGAGCGATATAGAGGCATTATGACATGTTCCTTTTTATTGACCATTCCCTTCCTAATAATTCCTAACATTCTGTTTGCTTTTTTGACTGCTGCAGCACACTGAGCCGACGATTTTAAAGTATTATCCACTATGATGCCTAGATCTTTTTCCTAGGTGGTAGCTCCTAATATGGAACCTAACATCGTGTAACTACAGAAAGTGTTATTTAGAATGTTATCCTTGTTCACCTGTGTACCTGCCTACCTTTGTAATTCATACTATGTGTGTGAGTATCTACCCTGTATGCCATCATGAACTAGTGATTCTCACATGGAACAAAACGGTATATAAAACACTCAAATAAATAAATAAATGTTGAAGTTGCATCATGGGAATCAAGCCTTATTGGTTAGGAGTAGTAATCTCATGTTTTATGTTAAAGTTAGTAGCTGTTGCTCCATCCAGATTATCTCCATACTTATCAGTTCCCTAGACTGTAAAAGTCAGGGACCTCATTAGTTGTTGTCTTAATCCAATTATCTTTATTTTTCTTGCCATTGAAGTAGAGAACTATGTTGCAGTTGCATTAAGGCTTATTGGTTAAGGGTAGTAAACCTCATACCTTCTGTTAAGGGCAATAACCGCCACCAGCAAGTTGTCCCCATGCACTCTTTTCTTCATTCCATCCTCTAGTCTTTAGAGATCCACAATGTTTATCCCACACCCCTTTAAATTCTTTGACTGTTTTTGTTTTCAATACCTCCTCCAGAAGGGCATTCCAGGCATCTACCATCCTCTCTGTGAAGAAATATTTCCTGATGCTGGTTCTGCGTCGACCCACCTGGAGTTTCATTAAAAACCTTTTAGGTATCTGAAGGTCTATCATATCTCCCCTGCACCTCCTCTCTTCTAGGGTATACATATTTAGATCCTTCAGCCTCTCCTCATATATCTTCTGATACTGACCCCACACCATTTTGGTCACCTTTCTTTGGATCACCTCCATCCTGTATCTATCCTTTTTGAGATACAGGTTTCAAAACTAAAAACAGTATCCCAGATGAGGCCTCACCAAGGACCTCTACAAGGGGCATCATCATCTCCTTTTTCTTACTGGTTATTCTTATCTCAATGCAGCCCAGCATTCTTCTGGCTTTAGCTATTTCCTTGTCATATTACTTCGCCATTTTCAGATTGCCATATACTATCACCCCAAGATCCCTCTCTTGGTCTGTGTACATCAGTCTTTTACCCCCCATTATATACAGCTTTTTTGGATTGCTGCATCCCAGATGCATGCCTCTGTACTGCTTGGCATTGAATCTCAGCTGCCAAGTCTTCGACCACTCTTCACACTTTCTTAAATCACTTTGAACGGGCCATCTCCATAGCTGGACTAATATTATGGAAAACCATGCCTGAGAATTTAAGTTTATTGGCTGATGGAAAAAAATATAAAAAGGAATTAAAACAGTTATTTTGATAAGCATTTAAAGAAAAACACTGCAGATGCTAGAATGGATGGGGATGCTTGATTAGCTCCCGGGCCTTAATGTACAATATGTAAAGGTTTTTATGCCTAATTTGTATTTAATTTCTGTGCTTTTATTGTGAATGTTTTTATAATAAACCAATCTACGGAGTATGCAGTATCTAAACAATTTAAAATAAATAAATAAAATTGTTTTGAATATTCACCTTTTACTTTTTCCTTTTACAGATTTATGAATATGTTAAACCAGCACAGATCCCAGTACCCATCACTGTGGGACGCCATTAATGAACTTTCTCTATTTGGAAAACTGACCATTTAGTCCTACCCTCTATATTCTGTCTTTTAACCAGTTACCAGATCACAAAAGGGCACTACCTCCTATGACTTTTTAATTTTCTTGAGACTTTGTCAATGTCTTCTGAAAATCCAAATACATTATTTATTTAAAAGAAGTATTGCCTGTTCTATCACCAATTCTGAGCAAGCATATATAATCATAACTCAGATACACACAACAATCAATACAACAAACTAAACTATCAACCTGCTCACCTTTATCTACAGGTTTATTTATGTCTTCAAAAAAATCTAGTAGATTTGTAAGTCAAGACCTCTTTTTGCATTAACCAAGTTGATGCTTCTGCATTAAGCCATGTTTATCAATGTGGCCAGTAATTCTGGTTTTTAGAATAACCTCTACTTTTCTATCCAGCACAGATACCAGGCTCAACAGCCTATATTTCCCAGATCACCTCTGGAGCCCTTTTTAAACATTGGTGTTAAATTGACCACTCTCCAGTCTTCAGATATTATGGCTGGTTTACATGAGAGCTACAGATTATTAGTAACAGGATTCTTTGGATTCACTTAGTGATCCTACTTTTCACAACTGACCTATTAACTTCAACTTGCCTTAAATGGGTTCTTGGCTTCACATTGCAACTTCTTATACTGCAATGGAGATGTTTCTAAATCTAGAGTCCTCCTCAATGAAATTATGGACAAGAAATTCCTCTCCAGTTGCATAACAGTACCCTCTTTATCTAATTAGCCATTGCTCCTCTGGGCCGGGTTCTGAAGCCTAGGCATTGTTCTACATTGCTGTACATCAAAATGGTGCCATCTGCTGTGGTAAAAGTTCCAGAATTAATTAACTTCAGCATGACCCCAGCAGACAGCATCAGATGAAGAAGAAAGAAGCAGATGACAAATGTGCTGTGAAGCCTGGGCTCCGGGTTTGGGCCTGACGCTAGGCCAAGGCCAAGGCTTTGGGACCCGGCCTCCAGGCCAGGTCCCAGCATTGGATCTGAGTCCAAGCCGAGGCCCCAGCATTGGGGCCTGGTCTCTGGGCCAGGTCGCAGTATCAGGCCTGGGATGGTATCCAGCCTAGGCCGAGGCCCATATAATGGGACCCAGCCTCTGGGGCAAGCCCCAGCATTGGGCCTCGGTCCTGCATCAGCACCTGGTATCCAGGCCATGTCGCGGCGTTAGGCCTGGGTCTGGGTTGTGTTGTGGTGTCTGGCCTGGGTCCTGGCTCTGGCCTAGGCCCAGGCATCAGGGCCCGGCCTCTGGGCCAGGCCCTGGTGTGGGGACTCAGCTTCCAAGTTAATTAACTGAGCCAGTTGCCCACATCATACTGATTTCTTTCTTCTCCTGTACTTACATATAAAATGGAGCTGGGTGCATCATAATAGGTTCACATGTGTCTTCACCCTCTCTTTCCCTTTGTTTTCAAATTTGAAAGAGAGATTGGTGATGTTTTCAGTGCTTTCCTAGCTCTTTTTGGCCATATGAGTCCACTTCATGGCCACTCTGCTTGTTCCCTGGAGATTGTTGTGCCACACAACATTTTTGTTAATGTAAGTATGCCTTGGACTTGAAACAGTTGGGAAACACTGCCCTAGATGTTACCTCATAATTTGAATCCTGTAAAAAAAAATCTATCCTATCCAAACCTTGAAATATCTTAGAAATAGCATTTATTAGATCCCCCCTATTAAATGTGGAGAGATTGAAAGCTTTGGTTATGGGTGAAAATGAATCAGGAGAAACCTGCAGGACTTCTAGAATTTTTTTTTAAGAATCCCAAGAAGTACCATCAAAGAAATTTTAGGAAAATTTTAAAAATGGAGATTAAGCCTTCTTGATTAATTCTCAGAATTTTCCATCGTGATGCAACACTTCCTTATCTTTAATTAATGCACAATTATGTGCTGTAACACATTCATTTGACCCTCCAATTTAATAAACTTATCCTCATGAGAGGCAATTAGTTGAGAATGAACAGCTACTTGATTTGAAACCTCTCAGATACTTGAAAAGGCATTTTCAATCTTAGCAGACAAAAAGGATTCAAGTCCCTTTATAGCCATCCAACAGATTCTAAAAGGTGAGTTTTAAAAGCCCGATGCATGCATCAATCAGGGAATGTGCGAATATGTTGTGCCGCCATGCACCAAGCAGATTTTAAAAGCCGCCTGGATGCCACTGCCCACCCATCTCAGAACTTCTGAAAAAGGGCAGGGTGTGGTCATGGTCTGGGCGGGACATGGATGGGACATGGGCTTTCTGGGATTTTAAACTGAAATTTGCACGTAAATACTTATGCGCCCTGGCAAATGACGGGGTTCCATGCCACGTAACTTTACTTTTGCTACGGATGATGTGTAAGTTTTAAAACCAAAAACTTTAGGCAAGTCAGCATGGTTTTAAGGGTCGGAGCTAAGAGGAGGGAAGGAAGGCTATTAAACCAAGGGAGTTTGGAAGATCTATTCCTTAACTGAGTGAACTGGGAGCGAACTGGGAAAACTGGCCCCATAGCGGTGTACATCCCTTTTAAAATTTCCACACTTACATGGTAGATACGGCTTTTTCCTGCATGGGCACGCATCCACTTAAAATTGGGGACACGTGTGTGCACTGCCAGGCTATTTTATAACATGACCGCATGTATGTGCTTACGTTATAAAATAGTCCCTGGGCGTATGCAGACACATACGTGAACATGTACGCCCACACACTGGTTTTAAATTTCAACTTTAAGATTGTAGATGGCAACTTAGCAGGGGTAGAACAGTCTGGAACAACCGATTCAGACCTGTTCAACCTAACAGGTATAACATTAACCATCAAAGCAGCACTCTTTCCATGTTCAGAAGGATGACCAAGGATGCTTCAGTTTTCTGCCTATCCTCTGTGAGTGTTGCAGATTCCTCTAGCATCAACTGAGGTGGAAGCCACATCTCAGGGCTCAAGTTTCTTCAAGAGTGGCAGACAAACTGCCTAGCTGCACTGACCTCGAGTCTGAAAATCCTTGTTCAAGATGTATTATAAACTTTATGATCGAGTGTTGAAAGAAGGGTAGAGTTCCAGATCTACTGTAGATGGGAAAGGTCTGACGGAATCCTTTCGCTTCTTACTCATGCCACAGGAAAAACACAAATCGAGAGCAAATACTCACATGAAAAAAACCAGAACCAAGGGCCATGCCCCTTTGGCGTGTGGCTTTGTAATGCCACTGGCGGGGCACCACAGATCCACAATTTAAGTAGAAGGAGGCAGGTGCCAAAAGATGATGTCAGGCAGGCACTAAGAGCAGTAACACACAACCCCCACTGCATGGGCTGAAGGTAGGGTCACTAGCTGGTCATTCCTCCACAGTCTCCCCCTGACCACTGTGTTCTTAAATGGAGCACATGTCCTTAAGAATTTACTTTGGGATCCTCGTTTTGTAAATGCAGTTTGCAATGCTTGGTTATGGATCATTGGTTTCTCCAGCTGGCTGGCCATTTAGTATTCCCAAGTAGTCCCCCAGCCAGGTAATTACCAGGCCTGACCTTACATAGTCACAGGACACAGATGAGAATGCTGATCCGAATGCTCCCCTTCGGGGGTCCTTTCTCACTGAAGTCTAGAAGCACGGAGCTCTGTGTACAAAAATGAAAATGAATGTAGTAAAGGGATTGGTTAGGGCAGTGCAGAAAAGGATGAGAGAAAACAGCAAAACATATTCCAGATGTGCTGCTCCTGTGAATATATTTATAAAGTCTGCCTCCAGATAAATCCTTTTGATTTATCTGATATGTGTGGAGACTTAATAGTTAAAATGTTAGCAGTTCACTACTTACATACATATCTATCATCGGTATGTGTCTGTTTATAGTGAGAAATGAGTAGCTGTTGATCTCTTAAAGACCACGAAGGCCCACAAACATTGGCATTCGCCATTTTAAATATGTGACAACAGTGTATATAACACACACCAATGTATTATGGGGATAGATGTAATTTTTGTTCTGAAAACTGCTAAAGTGACAACGAAAAACATCACACATCCTTACTGTTAATCTGCAGGGTTAATATCAAATTATGACCAGTAGATCAGTAATACCGTAAAGAATATTATGCATTCTGGCGTGTTTGTTTCAGGGGATATTTATTTATACGCAGGCGGCCTGAAAGGAAGTGCCCTCAGCCTTTGGTAGAATAGCCCCAGAGTGACTAGTTAGCCAAGATGAGATGTGTCTCTTGGTGGCACAGTTGCTGCTAATTAACTTAAATATATGCACTGAGTCCTAGCTACTAAGCACAATTAAATTTGTGATCTGCTCTACTTGCACTATTATGTAGCCTTGTACACATTTTAGATCGAAAAGCTTGTTGGCTCTACTGAGTTTTATTGAACCTTTATTAAATGATTATAACATTAAGGTAATTCACGATCATTTGATTTAGTATACAAAGGATGAACAACTAATAAAAAAAAGAGAGATATCACTGGGCCAAAATATGGTATGGTTTGTCTAATGATATCTTATTAATGTTCAGGGGTTTTTAAAATTCATTTTAAATCTGTTTTCCCCTTCCGTAACCTATTTGTGCCTCTTTGTTTTAAAATGGTTTCTGTACATATGAGTCAGCTGTGACCCTGCTTATATTCTGCTTAGAAACCAATGATTTATAACTGACATAAGGCCTAATCTGTACAGAGCTTGTCTTTTTTTGTGCCTACAAGATTAACTTTTTAGAAATCAGGTACTTAGTTTTTTAATGAAGGAGGATGGAGAGAATTGTAGTTATCTCTGCCCAATGTGGAACAGAAGGACAAAACCAGAAATAGGTGGCAGGAGCTTGATTCAGTCTGGATGGTAACTGGGAGGGGTAGGCTGGGCCTTTAAAGCCGAATGTTTATTAATCTATTTATTTTTTTGGACCTGGCAGTTCCGCCTGCTTCTTTGTGTCTTCAGCCAGAACTAGGGTTGGGATTCTGGTGCCATAATCCTTCATTCATAACGGGATTTTTTTTCTCCTATATTTACACCTCCTCCCCTCCCCTCCCCTCCCTATTCTGGTCCTTCAGCTAACAGCCATGCACTAGAGCTCATTGTGAAACCCTGTAATCATAGGCTATGACTCCAAACATTAGGGGCCGCAGACCTAGACCCAAGTGCAATGCCGGAGTCTCAGCTGAGCCCCACCCCCTGAGCAAACTTATCTGATTCGCCGGGCATCTACAGAAGTGGCCAGGCCAAGTCCTGACTCTCATGCCTTGCCCTAGGCCAGAGCCCGGGCCAAGGTCCTTCGCTGCAGGCTTGCCTGGAGCCTGGGTCCCGATGGCTGGCCTTTGGCCTAGGCTGGAGCCCGGACTCAGGCCCGATGCTGCGACGTGGCCCAGAGGCCAGGTCCCGATGCCAGGGCCTCACCCTGGATCCAGGTCCAATGTCATAACCCAGTCCGGAGGCCAGGTCCCGATGCCAGGGCCTCACCCTGGATCCAGGTCCAATGTCATAACCCAGTCCGGAGGCCAGGTCCCGATGCCAGGGCCTCAGCCTAGGCCAGAGCCTGGACCCAGGCTTGATGCTGCGACCCAGCCTGAAGGCTGGTTCCCAATGCCGGGGCATCAGCCCAGAACCAGGCCAGATGCAGTATAGGAGAAGGAAAAAGCCAATATGATGTGGGCAACTTGCTCAGTTAATTAACTTGGCTGCCACATGTCACTGGCAGAACTCCTTCGTTGCTGCTGCTCCTAAAACTCAGTGAGTCACATCCAGTGCAAAGTGCACGCTTTCCCCATGTCACTCAGCCTGAGGATAAGACAGATGTGTGAAGGACCCCAAGGAGGAAGCTCAGAAGGGGGAAGGTGAGGAGGTGCTATGTGAAGTGTATGAGCTGCACACAAAGTGAGGCCAAGTTATCCATGTCCTGCAAGCTGCCCACTAATTACCATACTCCAGGGTTCATGCTGGAGTTTGGAAGAGGAGGCATCTCAAAAAAGATATAGTTGCGATAGAGTAGGTACAGAGAAGGGCAACCAAAATGATAAAGGGGATGGAACATCTCCCCTATGAGGAAAGGCTGAAGAGGTTAGGGATGTTCAGCTTGGAGAAGAGACAGCTGAGGGGAGATATGAGTAGATGTGACTCGGTTATTTACACTTTCAAATAATCGAAGGACTAGGGGGCATTCCATGAAGTTAGCAAGTAGCACATTTAAGATTAATTGGAGAAAATTATTTTTCACTCAATGCACAATAAAGCTCTGGAATTTGTTGCCAGAGGATGTGGTTAGTACAATTAGTGTAGCTGGGTTCAAAAAAGGTTTGCATAAGTTCTTGGAGGAGAAGTCCATTAACTGCTATTAATCAAGTTGACTTAGGGAATAGCCACTGCTATTAATTGCATCAGTAGCATGGGATCTTCTTAGTGTTTGGGTAATTGCCAGGTTCTTGTGGCCTGGTTTGGCCTCTGTTGGAAACAGGATGCTGGGCTTGATGGACCCTTGGTCTGACCCAGCATGGCAATTTCTTATGTTCTTAAGATTATATATGTCCTTAGAAAGGAGCTCTTACACATTTATGAGTCACCGCTGGTGCCTCTTTTTGCAATGAGCTGCTGGTCTGGATCTGAGCATCCGTAAGCAGTAACTTTTCTATTGTGTACCTGATAAGGTCTGAAGGCACAGCAACATGCCATGACACACTGGTCAGGAAACAATAATTTAGAGCAACCTTATTGTTGACTTTTGCCTTGGATCATGATAATACTGGGCATTAGAAAAGTTTTTTTTTCATAGTTGAAGCAAAGAATTTATGGGTGCTACAATAGCTTTGTTTCCTGATTTTGCCAGAGCTACACAATTGAGACGGAGAGTTTCTCTGTCATTGAACCAAAAGGTATTGTCCCTTGGGCAAATTTTGTACTGAAAGTTCCATGTAAATGTATAAAATTAGGGACCAATGATTTTTTTTTTTTGATCCCCCCTCAAATGGAAAACATTTCGCACAATAAGATGTCTTCTTCCCTTCCCATCCCATAGTGCTCTGAGTCATAAATACAGAATATGTAATCATTAGTCTTGTTAAGTTTTCTTATTTTAAATTACTCTGAATATTATTCTCCCCAAATTGAGGTCTATATTGTTTCTTTTTATTGGTTGTTTTTGTTTCTTTTTTGTATTATTTCTTATTTTCTGTGATGAAGTGTATTCTTGATAAACAATTGAAAGTAATAAAGAGAAAATTAAAAAAAAGAATACAGTAGTTAATATTAGGAATGTGCATTAATTTGAAACAAAAATAGAAAACAGAACAAATTAGCTCATTTTTGTTTCATATCAAATTAAATAAATTTGGCCTCAGAAAAACAAAAATTTTCATTTTTGTTTTGGAAAAGGATTGCAAACAGTTCAATGCTATTTGAAATATTTTGCTGAAATCAAATAAATGAAAAATATAAAAGACCTCCCAAAAATAGAAAAAAAAAAATGGATGAATCGAAAACAAAAATGTTGGCTGTGCACATCCCAAGTCATTATTCAATAGGATTGTGCATTCGTTTGCAACGTATTGGCAACCCGCAATGTATAGGGCCATATTCATTATATTTGTGGGGAAGCGAAACGTATCGCGATTCCCATGAATATAACAAATCTTCACCGAATTATTCGGCCAGCTAAAGGAGCAAATTTAAACAAAACCCCCACCCTCCTGACCCTCCCAAAACTCCCTGGTGGTCCATCGGGGGTCCGGGAGCCATCTACTGCACTCATGCCATCGGCTGCCTGTATTCAAAATGGCGCCGATAGCCCCTGTGATGGCTATCGGCGCCATTTTGATTACTGGCAACCGACGGCCCGAGTGCAGGAGATTGCTACCTGACCACGGCTGGACCACCAGGGACTTTTGGCAAGTCTTGGGGGATCCTCCTGACCCCCACAATGAATATGGTGACCTCCCCAAGACTTGCCAAAAGTCCCTGGTGGTCCAGCAGGGGTCCTGGAGCGATCTTTTGCACTCGGGCCATCGGCTGCCAGTATTCAAAAGATGGTGTCGGCTGTCCATTGCTCCTACCATGTGACAGGAGCCGACCAATGGCACCGGTAGCCCCTGTGACATAGTAAGGTCAAAGACTATCGGCGCCATTTTGAATACCGGCAGCCGACGGCGTGAGTGCAGTAGATGGCTCCCGGACCCCCGCTGGACCACCAGGGAGTTTTGGCAAGACTTGGGGGGGTTAGGAGGGTGGGGGTTGTAAATTAAATTTTTGCTAGGAAATGAATAAGAATGGAACGCAGGAACGGATCAGGGCCCCTCCTTGCCGAATGCAACTTTTCTGCCCCCCCCCCCCCCCCACGAATATGAATACCGAATGTAACGTATGTGGTCCCTCTGCACATCCCTATTATTCAAAAGGTTTTGTCTGACTAATTTATGTCTTACAGGGATAGGAAGATCAGTGCTTGAACCATCTGAAGGCCTGCCAAGGAAGAACGTTCTTTTGATATTATACCTTGCTCCACAGATGGAGAACAGCACATCCTCATTGGTTATGTTTGAGCAAGCTGGCTCTTCAACCCATCTGAGAAATTAGGCTTTCAAACACTGTCCACCATTTTGCTGATGTTTCCATACATGCGGAAGCAGAAACAGTAAATGTGGAAAGTACACACATATTTTTTGTCACATACAAAATGTATGCTCATACTTTTGAATACGTGCATAAATTAGGGGTGGATATACATGTATTTTAAAAACTGTACAACAGTCACTATACGGTTTCTAAAATACAAGTATAACTTTAGACACCCCAACACTGGCGCATATGTAACATGATAATGTCGGCAGAAAAAGACCAAATGTTCCATTCAGTCTGCCCAGCAAGCTTCCCTATGTTGCAACTGCCACTAAGTGCATGCAATCCCCATTTTATTCTTAAAGGTAGTAACTGCCGCACAGTGCAGTTATCCCAAGCTTTCTGATAACCCATAAAAATTTAACCTATTATGATTTTTTGCTGGGTGATGAGCTTTCTTGAAAATTCAGACAGTGCTGCTTAACGTGCATTGCTTATGGACGTTCCCATAGAAGAAGTCCTGTGCCTTTTCCTTTATGCCTGAGTATCAGTACCCCAGACTGTAGAAGTCAGGGCCCTCTTGGTTATTGTCTAAATGCAATTCCCCTTTCCTCTCTGCTGTCGAAATGGGGAGCAATGTTGCAGTTGCATTATAAGCATCAAGGATTATAGGTTAAGGTAGTAATCTCCATGCCTTCTACTAAGGGTAGTAACAGCTGCAACAGCAAGTAACCTCCCTGTACACTTTTCTTCATTTCTTTTAGAACTAAGCCGTAGAAGCAGTCTTGTGCTTTTTCCCTTATGTCTGTGCATCAGTATCCCAGACGTAGAAGTCAGGGCCTATGGTTATCCTCTTAATCCAATTCCCCTTATCCCCCTTGCCATTGAAGTGGGGAGCAATGTTGCAGTTGCATTAAAAGCATTAAGTTTATTGGTTAAGGGTAGGAATCTCCATGTCTTTTACTAAGGGTAGTAACCCCAGACAAGCAAGTTACATTCCTGCATGCATTTCTTCACTTCTATCCTCTAGCCTGAGATCCACAGTGTTTATCCCATGCCTCTTTGAATTCTTTGACTGTTTTTGGCTTCACCACCTCCTCTGGAAAGGCATTCCAGGCATCTACCACCCTCTCCATGAAGAAATATTTCCTGACATTGGTTCTGAGTCATCCTCATGGCAGTTCCATTTTGTGACCCTTAGTTCTATTGTTTTCTTTCCAAAGAAAAGGTTCAGAGCTTGTGCATCATTAAAACCTTTTAGGTATCTGAAGGTCTGTATCATATCTACCCAGCATCTTCTCTGTTCCAGGGTATACATATTCAGATCCTTCAGCCTCTTCTCATAATTCTTCTGATACAGACTCCACACTGATACATTTTCATCACCCGCCTCTGGGACCGCCTCCATCCTGTCTCTATCCTTTTTGAGATTTGGGTTTCAGAGCTGAACATAGTAGTCCAGGTGAGGCCTTACCAAGCACCTGTATAAGGACATTATCACCTCCTTTTTCTTACTGGTTATTCCTCTCTCTATGCAGTACAGCATTCTTCTGGCTTTAGCTATCACCTTGTCCCATTGCTTCACCATGTTCAGATCACCAGACTCTATTATCCCAAGATCCCTCTCTTATTCCGTGTTCACCAGTTTTTCACCCCCATCACATAAAGCTCTTTTGGATTACTGCACCCCCAGATGCATGACTGTGCACTTCTTGACATTGAATCCCAGCTGCCAAATATTTGACAGATCTTCAAACTTTCTTAAATCACTTTTCATTCATTCTCAGGTATGTCCACTGTGTTGCAGATCTTGGTATCATCCGCAAATAGACAAATTTTACCTTCTATACCTTTCGCAATGTTGCTCACAAAGATGTTAAACAGAACCAGTCCCAACACTGATCCCTGTGGCACTCCACTTAACATGGTTCTCTCTTCAGAGTATTTATTTATTTATTTATTTATTTAAGGTTTTTTTATACCGGCATTCAAGAACTCGTTCTCATCATGTCGGTTTACAGAAAACAGGGGTGCAAAAATATAACCGAAAACATAATTAAACGTGGAGAAGAGAAGCAGTTACAATTAACAAGGGTTCATGAACTGGGATTATAAGAAATAAAAGAGATAGAGAAGGATAATTATATACAAGTGTACAATGTAAATAAGGAGTCCTCTGTATATACAAGAGAACAAAATAAATATGGGGTCCACTATATACAGCTACTTATTTATTTATTTTATTTATTTAAAGTCTATTTATTTATTTTATTTATTTATTTATTTATTTTATTTATTTATATAGCTATTTATTTATTTTATTTATTTAAAGTCTTTTCTATACCGATAGCCGTTCACACATCGCATCGGTTTACATCAGAACAAATAACTTTTGGGCAGGGCCCTTACAAGTAAGAGTAGGTTTCAATTACCAGTTTGTAATCCACACCCCCACCTTGGTGCTCACTCCCGTTTCTCATTTTATTCACTGGCCTCCTATGCAGAACCGTATCAAAAGCTTTGTTGAAATCCAAGCAGATCACATCAAGCGCTCTGCCTTGGTCCAATTCTCTAGTCACCAAAAACAAAAAAAAATCAATCAGATTTGTCCGACAGGACTTTCCTCTAGTGAATCCATGTTGCCTCAGGTCCAGCAGTCCACAAGATTTTAGATCATTCACTATCATTTCCTTCAGCAGAGACTCCATTGATTTTCCCACCACCAAGATGAGGCTAACCAATGTGTAATTTTCAGATTCTTCTATGCTACTACTCTTGTGAAGCAGGACCACCACTGCTATTCTCCAATCCTGCGACACCACTTCCGTTTACAGGGATCTATTGAACATGTAATTCATTGGATCTGCCAGCATATATCTGAGCTCCCTCATTATCCTGGAATGTATCTCATCTGGCCCCATGGCCTTCTTCACTTTCAGTTTGCCTAGCTCCTCCCAAACATTCTCTTCTGTAAACAGAGTTTTGTCAACTTCATCCACATCTATGGTCTTGTTAACCAGCAATGGTCTTTAGTGAACACTGAACTGCCATTTCTTCATTTCTC
The DNA here is from genome assembly GCF_901001135.1 of Rhinatrema bivittatum. Taxonomy (NCBI): domain Eukaryota; kingdom Metazoa; phylum Chordata; class Amphibia; order Gymnophiona; family Rhinatrematidae; genus Rhinatrema; species Rhinatrema bivittatum. Next base: position 107,352 of record NW_021820876.1, on the reverse strand, counting down.
TCCACAAATTGCTCCATGTCACCTTTCAATTTCACTTTACCACTTCTGTTTTAGGATTCGTAGGTTAGTGGACCCTTGGCCCGAGGTGAGAGATGGTACCATCCCACTGAGCCTCACCATCGGGAGGCGAGGTCTGAGCAATAGGTGACACAGCCCAGCGAGTACAAGAGAAGCAAGAGACTGGGGTGTAGATGTGGTTGTCAGAATAGGTCCCCCTAGTGGTGGAGTGCGTAACAGGCCCCGAGGAGCGGGTAATACAGGCAGGGTATGGAGGAATGCTTGCGAGGGCAACCCCAGGGTTGGAGCCACAGAGAGAGTCAGCACAGAAAGTATGACACAGGCTTACCCGGAACACGGGGAAGCCTGAGAGATTCTGGCACTGCAAGAGGACACTACCCGAGGAGTGGGGGAGTGCAGTACAGTCTCAGAGATAGGCAGGAAGCTACCCTGAGAAGCAGGGAGCGGAATGTAGTAACTTAAGTATACAAGGCGCTGTCCCAAGGAGCGGGGGAGCGCAGATCAGTCCCAAGTTCACAATGCGCAACCCCGAGGAGCAGGAGCGCGGCTTAGTCACAAGCAATGGCAATGGCCCATGGAGCAGGGTACACCAGCGCTAGGTCTCCATGAAGCAGAGCAGTGAGGCAGTACATTGGTCTCCACAAGGCAGAGTAGAATGGCAATGGTCTGCAGAGTGGGGTACACCAAAGTGGAGTCTCACGGGTATAGCAGAACAGCAATGGTCCACAAAGCGGGGTACACCGAAGTAGAGTCTCACGGGTAGAGTAGAATGGCAATGGTCCACAGAGCAAGGTACACCAAAGTAGCATCTCATGGGTAGAGTAGTTCCTGAAGCAACCCCGAGGAGTGGGGGAGATGGCAGACAGCGTCCAAGGCACAGGGCTCTCTGAGGAGCAGATAGCCAGAGACAGGAGCATGGACCCTGAGGAGTGGGTAACCAAGAGTGTCTCATGCCAGGAGGTGCAGGAACCAGGAACCAGGAACCAGCGTTCATAGCAAGAACAGCAGGATTCAGCAAGGAGAAAACACATTGCCAGGTCGATTAGAGCCAGGGCCCGATGGTGCTTAAGCGTCCAGGGCTAGTGATGTCATCAAGGGGAGATGCCCCTGAGGTTCCTGCCCATGCGTCCTTAAAGGAAGGCCATGGAGCACACATGCGTGCCTAGGAAGGCCCGGGAGAGACATGGCGGTCGGCAGCATCCTCACCACCCTGGGGAGTCCTGGAATGGAGCCATGAGGGTCGGAGGTGGATAGCCACAGCCGCGAGTCTTCCCAGAGGAGAGAGGGCAGTGACACATGAAGTAATAGCGGTCGCAGCCATCTGCGACCAATGGTCATAACATTCTGGCCCTTCTTTCTCTGATATATGAAAAATGATTTACCTCTTTAGCAATCAATTCTTCCACTTGACCAGCTTTCCTTATTCTTTCTTCATCTCCCTCAGGTTTAACAGATATTCTTATTTGTGTTCCCTTTTTTGGGATCTTTTATACTTCTTGAATGCTGTTCTTTTTGCCTTTATTTTTTCAGTCACCTCCTTAGAGAATCATATAGGTTTCTTTTTCCTCTTACTCGTTTACTTTTCTAACATATATTGTTTCAATGTATCCGCCCCTGAGGAGACAGTTCAATTCTCTGTAAACCGGTGCGATATGTATTCTATACAGGAACATCGGTATATAAAAATTAAAAATAAATAAATAAATAAATATAGATTTAAGAACATAAGAACATAAGAAATTGCCATGCCAAGGGTCCATCAAGCCCAGCATCCTGTTTCCAACAGAGGCCAAAACCAGGCCACAAGAACCTGGTGATTACCCAAATACTAAGAAGAACCCATGCTAATGATGCAATTAATAGCAGTGGCTATTCCCTAAGTAAAATTGATTAATAGTCATTAATGGACTTCTCCTCCAAGAATTTATCCAAACCTTTTTTGAACCCAGCTTCACTAATTGCACTAACCACATCCTCTGGCAACAAATTCCAGAGCTTTATTGTGCATTGAGTGAAAAAGAATTTTCTCCAATTAGTCTTAAATGTGCTACTTGCTAACTTCATGGAATGCCCCCTAGTCCTATTATTCGAAAGTCTAAATAACCGAGTCACATCTACTCGTTCAAGACCTCTCATGATCTTAAACACCTCTATCGTATCCCCCCTCAGCCATCTCTTCTCTAAGCTGAACAGCCCTAACCTCTTCAGCCTCTCCTCATAGGGGAGCTGTTCCATCCCCTTTATCATTTTAGTTGCCCTTCTTTGTACCTTCTCCATCGCAACTATATCTTTTTTGAGATGTGGCTACCAGAATTGTACACAGATTTGTTGCCTTTGTAATGATACCTTTTCATTTGCCCACTGTTGTTCCACCTCACCCATTTTCTCCCAAACCTCCAGTTCTTCCATCAGGTATGTCACCATTTTGACAAAATCCGTATTTGTGAAATTCAAAACTCAGGGCTTCATGTGACTTCTCTGTATCCTATTTGCAATATCGAACCATACTGTCTGATGATCACTGGTGCTCAGGTGAGTCCCTAACCAAACATTAGAGACATTATCACCATTACTGATCACTGGATTGAGAATCACATTCTCCCTCATGAGTTCTATTCCCATTTGTTTGAATAGCACTCCTTGAAGGTCATGCACTTCTCTCTACTCTTTGTATATTCTACAGAAGGGATACTACAGTCCACATCTGGCATATTAAAATCTCCAATGAGCAACACTTCTCCATTCTTTCCCACCTGTGGGATGTCCTGGATGAGTTCTCTGACTAGTTTAAGTCAGTGATCAGTAGATCACTATAATAAAAATGGAAGCACCATTTTTTTTTTTTATTAGAATGGTCGATAATACTTCTTCTTGACAACACATCCATTGCAATTGAATTGTTTGGATATTGTTTTTTACATAGAAGCTAATCCTCTCCCTTTTCTGTCCTCTCTGCCCTTTCTTAGCAAGTTATAGCCTCCATAATGCAGAGGTGTTTATTTAATAGATCGCTTGGGTGGGGAGGGGGAGAAGAGGAGGGAATGGGCGAAACTGTTATACCATGAATCACAGGAGATTTATGTGGTATGTGATCAAGAGTTTTGGAGATTGATAACATTTTTTATTGTGATATCAAAGTAGAGGCAATATCTTGTTTTATCAAAGAGATTTCTTGGAAGACAAATTCATGGTACATAAAGAGGGTAATTTTCAACAGTGTGCATAAGTCAGCACGTGTTAAGTGAAAAATTCAGGTCATATATTATCAGGCATTTAAACTAGGGAGTGGGAGTGGCAGGAGGTGGCCAGTGAATTTGGCATGTCACCCCCAAGCTAAACAGGAAGAGGGAAAAGAAAGTAATAAAATCAATCAGTTGAAAAAAATAGAAAAGGTGACGAGGAATAGCAGCTGGAAAGCTTTGACTACAAGTGTTCGTAGTCTGGTCAACATAATCCCAGATCTGAAGGTCTTAATGATGGAGGTGGACTTGGACATTGTTGCTATTGCAGAGACATGGTTCACAGATTCTCATGATTGGGATATGGCCAATTTGCTCCTTTATTGGGATATGGCCAATTGAACCCTTTATTTTTTTTTTGTTTTATTTTTTCTTTGCTATTTATTTTGGTTAAACTAAACAAAAACAATTAAAATAAACAAAACAAAAATTAATTTAAAAAAAATTAAACAAAAAACCCCCACATGAAACACAAAACATATTGGTTGCAAGCCCCTATTTACCGGCTTGCAGTGGAAGTGTAGACAAATGTTTTGGGCTTCTTGCAATTAGTTTACACTGGCATCACAGCCCATGCCTGTTCACTGTGTTTTCTCTTCTTTTTTCAATAGAGGACAGATGTCACAAGATCAACTTTGCCTATCAGAAATGGGATAATAAGATTCATGCATATTGTAATGAGGCAGATAATGCATTCTGTGCCTCTGAGGCAACCCCAAAAGACTCATTATAAGCTCATTAATGGCCAATTTTCTGCTATTCATAATCAACCTCCTTAACTACCTTTTCTCAAATTTAGAATTACATTTTTATAATTCACCCAGCCCTCCCAAAACGCTATTTCCCATTGACTAGACAAACCAACCCAGAGTTTAACTTACTTTTACTGCTAAACTGGATGGAAAAATGCATCACAGAATCACCTTCTTTGTTCACAGCTACTTCCCCATCCATTGACTCTGTGATCACTACATGAACCTTTCCAAATATATCAGAGTGGAAAAGCAGGTTAAGAGACTCCCCACCCCCCCCCCCCCCACCCCCCATCGATAAAAAGTATATGTTACTGTCATGCTTCGATTTTAAAATGTGAAAGCACGTATTGAGCATGAAGTCGTCTTAATGAGTTCTGCTTGAGTTCTGCCATTTAAAGAAAACTTTGTTTGGACCCTTGAAGAAGAGGTTCTTTGAAATGTGGCCACATCGGGTCTTCTGAAAAACTGGAACATTGGGTGTATCGATGGCTACAGTTCTCTGAGCTAAGGGTTTTATTTACAAAAAGTCTTAAAAAAATTGAAGTGATTCGGAGGGGAATGTAGTTTTGATGATTATATATATAAGCACCTCCTGTACATTGGTTTATAGGTAGCCACTGAAAATTATCACTTACTTCCTTTAATATTTTTAGTCCATTATGACTCAGTGTCCTATTTAGAAATCAGCTTCTTAAAAAAAATTGGGACATAATGGGTTAAAGTGCTATATTTTGAGCAGGATATTCTGGTTTTCAGAGTGATATTTTTGATTCAACTACTGTATTTATACAGTCATTCCTTCCTCCCTCCCCCAAACTAAATAGTGCTGAAATGCACCATAGTCTACTTCACTGACAAACTGCAAAGTGAAATTAAGTACTATTCTGTGATACAATATTATCCTGATGGATTGTCAGATACCAGAGTATCATTTCCTATTCCAATAATCGTCAAAAATTTAGAAACCACAAATATATTGACAATTTGGGCTGCTCATTTGTTTCATTAAGTCTCAGTTGCATAATCTGGAATCAAAACTGGTGATGTGTTAATGCGACACAAAAACACTGCTCCTGGAACGTCCAATTTAACAAGGGACTAATATTGGGAGTGACGTTTCTAACACTGAAGCCTTCTTGCTGGGCCTCAAAGACTAATTGGTAATTCGTTTTAATTCATGATGGAAAGGTCAATTTATGACTAAACATCTTTATTCTTATTTTGCTGATTCCAGTACAGGCTTAATAAGATGAGAAGAGAAGCTACAAGTAGTTATTCTGCCTTCAGGTACCACAGCTGAAGGAAGATGCCTACCCTAGCCTCAGGCAACCCCCACAACTCCTGCCTTGCAAAGTTTCTTTTTAATTCTTAGCAGGTCATGCAGTGTGATAACAAGCCCCCCAAGGAGCCCTAACTTATTTTTCTCCTCCCAGAGGAAAAGACTGCTCCTCTGTACTTTGCAAGTGATCTTGCAGTAGTTGAAATCAGGATACACTGAAATTCTGAGGCCTTCTCTACAGTAACCCACAATAATTCAACTCCAGGCTCTTCCAACTATAATTTCACCAGATAGTCAGCAAAAATGTGCCACGTTTTTAGCTGTTATACATAAAAAGTTTCTCCAAATTACTATTTACTATAGGAACAGAATGCAAGAAACACCAGCCTGCAAACCGCATCATTGACCTCACAAAATCAGTGTAAAAGGTCAAATTCTGCTTTGCTTAATTGTTCTATCATCTGCATGTGCTAGAGCAATTTTATTTTATTTGCTTTTTTGAGCAAAGTCAATTAGTTTTAATTAAAAAGACAGAAAATGGGCATTAGATATGGACAGGCAGCAAACAAAATACAAATAATGATTAAATGTTTTTGTAATGCCCATTAGAGCATGGTGCTTACTGAATACCAAGTGGGTCTTGTAATTGGTTTCTTCTTCTGCACAATTAGTTACTCACAAGAAGGATTATGCAATATATGTTTGTATACTTTGTTTTTAAATGCTGTAGTTAGCTTTCCTTTCAATATCATTATGTCATAAAATTTAAAATGAGCTGATGGAAACTCTAAGCCATACTGACAAATTGAGATTGGAAGTGACAAAGAGAGCTTGTAGTCTAAGGTCTTAATTTCACTACATATGTTGAGGGAACTTGTGCATCATACTAGGCCATTTGAAGATAAAAGTACCACCACTGCTGCAAATATTTATTATTTATATAGCTCCATGAGTAGACAGAGTGCTGACATTCATTTCTTGATACTTAAAGAACCACAGTGAATACACAGAAAAAAAAAAAATGAAGACCAATTAACTGGCATCTATGTGAGCAAGGCTGAAAAAAGATGTATTAAAGTTGGTTTTTTTTTCCACATACTTTTTTTTTTTCCAGGTACTGTCCCTTTAAGAAATGGTAGGGACTCGGGGATGCAGACCTTAGAGCATCAGCTGTATCCCCTATCAACTGTAGCTTTAGGCCACAGCTCCAGCAGTGAGAATCAGGGACATGCCAGCCTAAAGTATATACTTAGGGGCCTGTGGCAGTGAAGGGGTTCAGCTGCAGTGAGTGACAGAAGTGGACCACAGCATCATGAGAGAAGCTGAGCTAGGCTCGCAGTGGTGAGCCACAGCATTGGGCCTTGGTCTGGAGTAAGGCCCAGCTATTGGGACCCGGTCTCTGCACAGGGCCCTGTCCTAGGCCGAGGGCCAGGGGTCGGGACCAGTCCAGGATATGGCATTGGATTTGTTAAGTGGGGGGGGGGGGGGGGGGGAATTTTCTGGGCCTGGGCTGAGACCTGGGCATTGCACTCAGGTGTAGGCCCTGGTCCCTTCATCGGGCAATGTCACCGGAAAACTCGGGCACTTGCCGGGGTTCTCAGCCTATTCCCTAGGCACAGCTCTGGCTTTGGGCCTAGGCCGAGGTACAACTAGGGACATTTATTTTAAATTGGTTTTCAAAATGAAATGAGATTCTGACAAAATTTTGTCAGAATTAACTCGTTCCATTTTGAAAATGTCCCTAAATGAAATAGGAAATTTTGTTTCATTTCCTATTTTATTTCTCCCAAATGACTATCCCTAGTGCTTTATTTTCTGTAACAGTGGAATAGATCCTTCGGAGTCAAAGAAATTGACTCATAGGTAAACTTTGTTTTAATGCTCTTGGATGAGCACTGTTAAAATGTAACAAATTTTTATAATAAGTGGGTTTTCTAAAAAGTGTGGTTTCAAAGTCAGTTTAGATCTTAATGATAGTAAGATCCAAAAAGAATATGTGGGATTCACGGCAGATCATCGAAAATTTTAAATTATAATTCCTGCTAGGGGTGTGCATTCGTTTTCGCCATATTGGCAATCCGCAATGTATATTGCACTATTCGTAGTATTCGTGGGGAAGCGAAACGTATCACGATTCCCCACAAATACACGAATCTTCGCCAAATTATACGGCCACCTAAATAAAAATTTAAACAAACCCCCCACCCTCCTGAACCCCCCCAAGACTTACCAAAACTCCCTGGTGGTCCAGCGGAGGGTCCGGGAGCCATCCCCTGCACTCACAGCCTCAGTGCCGGTTTCATCATGGCGCTGATAGCCTTTGTCACAGGGGCTACCGGTGCCATTGGTCACCCCTGTCACATGGCCATCGGCGCCATCTTGTGCTCCTACCATGTGACAGGGGCTGACCAATGGCACCGGTAGCCCCTGTGACATAATATGGGCAAAGGCTATCGGCGCCATTTTGAGTACTGGCATCGGATGGCCAGAGTGCAGGAGATCGCTCTGGGACCCCCGTTGGACCCACAGGGACTTTTGGCCAGTTTGGGGGGCCTCCTGACCCCCACAAGACTTGCCAAAAGTCCAACAGGGGTCCAGGAGCGACCTCCTGCACTCCGGCTGTCCGATGCCAGTACACAAAATGGCGTTGATCGCCTTTGCCCTCACTATGTCATAGGTACCGACGGTCAGCCCCTGTGACATAGTGAGGGCAAAGGCAATCGGCGCCATTTTGAATACTGGCAGCAGATCGCCTTTGCCCTCACTATGTCACAGGGGCTGACCATCGGTACCTGTGACATAGTGAGGGCAAAGGCGATCGGTGCCATTTTGAGTACTGGCATCGGATGGCCGGCATGCAGGAGGTCACTCCCGAACCCCCGCTGGACTTTTGGCAAGTCTTGTGGGGGTCAGTAGGCCCCCCCCCAAGCTGGCCAAAAGTCCCTGGGGGTCCAACGGGGGTCCCGGAGCGACCTCCTATACTCCGGGCGCCCGATGCCAGTACTCAAAATGGCGCCAATAGCCTTTGCCCATACTATGTCACAGGGGCTACCGGTGCCATTGGTCAGCCCCTGTCACATGGTAGGAGCAAAAGATGGCGCCAATGACCATGTCACAGGGGCTGACCAATGGCACCGGTAGCCCCTGTGACAAAGGCTATCGGCGCCATGATGAAACCAGCACCGAGGGTGTGAGAGTGCAGGGGATGGCTCCCGGACTCCCCGCTGGACCACCAGGGAGTTTTGGTAAGTCTTGGGGGGGTCAGGAGGGTGGGGGGTTGTAGTTAATTTTTATTTTAGCTGGGACACAAATAGAAATCGCCGGATTAACACATCGGGGCACCATACGGCCGAATGCAACGTATCTGCTCCCCAACAAATCCGAATCACAAATGCAACGTATGGCGTCCCTCTGCACATCCCTAATTCCTGCTAATGAACCAGATCACAAACTGGTCTAAAAAAGCATGAGTACCTTGCCATACCATAAAGACATCATCTATATAACATTTTCCACATAATACATGTTGCTTAAAGGAATGAGTTGAAAGCCATGTCTCCTCAAATGTGCCTATGTAAAGATTAGCTAAATTGGGTGCCATCATGGCACCTACAGCTGTGCCATGGATCTGTTCATAGTACTGATGATCAAGTGTGAAATAATTTTATGTTAAAGTCAACTCGTCAAACGTATTAGAAAAGATGTTGGTACCCGATGTGGATGAGGACATTGCTCAAAAAAAGAAGCTATGATATCAAGGGCCCCTTGTTGGGGAATGTTCGTGTATTAAGGCTTCCATGTCCATTGTGAACATTAAACTATCCGTGGTGCTGCATGAAAAATTTTCCAACTGAGAAATTATATTGTGCAAATCTCTAACATATGAGGGTAAAGTGGAAAGAAAGAGTGCTAAAAAAAAGATCACCAAACTGTGGAAGAAGTTCTAACAAAGAACCTCTCCCTGAAGCAATAGGTCATCATGGGGGATCATTGAACCTTTTATGGATCTTTAGTAAAACAGAAAACACCGGAGTGATAGGATGGAGGCATTTAAAAAAAGAAGCTTCTTTTTGAGTCACGCACCCAATCTGCAGGGCTGTATCAACCTCTTTTTCAATGAGCACTTGTAACACAGGGGGGATCAGATGGCAATGGCTGATAGAATTTGGGAAGGCATTTGAAATGAAATAGGAAATAAAGATGATATTTTCTATTTCATTGCATTTTGGGAATAGCAAAAAACAATAGGAAAAACCACAAAATTTCATGTTGTTTTTCCAATATTTTGGGGTGAGAGAGCCAAAGAAAGTGCATAAAAAAAAACACACAATCCCAAAACCTGCCCCAACCCTTCACATTTATTTAAATAAAGTCCCCCCCCCCCCAGCAGCAGAACCCCCACCAACCCCCCCCCCCCCCAACCCCCCAAGGACTCACGCAAAATCCGTGGTGATCTAGCAGTGGGCCCAGAAGTGACCTACCACTCCTGGGCTAGTGAGTCAAAATGGTACTGGCTGCCCTCACCCTTACCATGTGACAGGGGCTACCGATGCCACTGGGGACAAAATTGTTGATGACAAATTTAAAATGGAAGTTTGTTGGATTGCTACTGAGTCACTCTTGGGAAGGTTTGCTCCAAACATGGAAGAAGGTAAAAAAACTCTGTGTTGGTTGTTCCGAGTCTTGCATCTGCTGCATCCTCAGCAGCTCCCTGTTGATAAAAATCCTTGTGGATAAGGAGAGAAGTAATGATATGATATACGATCTGATGTCCAGACCCTTTACCTCCTGAAGAGTGCTCCCGAGATGAATTGAAAGTGATGCCAAAGTAGTGGCTCAAGAGCTCCATGGGTAGTCCAATCTTTGTTGATAATCTAAATCATATTTACAGAATTTCTCCAATTTAAATTTCTTTAATTCACTCAAACTTTTTAAAATTATCTTGTAAATCTCAGTGTTGTGCAGAAAGCAGGTCATCAGATAAGATTGTCTATAATGATGCAGTAGCTTCAGACATTTCCAAACATATAGTATGCAAAAACACATGTGCCCCTTGTATAATCAAAATCATCAGATCTAAATTACATATATTAAGGATCACATTCCATTGAGCAATAAACTGTTCAATATATAAGCAGGGTTCTTTCATAAACCACTACCTCCAAGGAATGTGATGGACTCGACCGTATTCTGTCAATGCATCTTTATGTAGTTCTATACATATTCTATGGTGGTATGGAAGGTCTGCAAAACTTTCTGGTATATCTGAAAAAACTGAAGGCTTGTCTAATAACCGCTGTAAATCAGTGTCAGAAAAACTAAGAGTAGTGAATTCATTGGACCCCAGAAACACACATTTAGAGTTTGATTTGCATTTTGGTATGCTCTTTGGGGTTTCACTTGTATCACTATCTCTACTATACAGACTTGGATACTTATGTGTGATAGTTTGTCACTCTCTGTGATTTTGAAAATAAATACCTACATTTTGTAGATGCTTAAAAATGGGCCACTCAGCATTGTCTGAATATAGCTGCCTAATCTCCACCTCTCTCCCATGGAAAAAATAGTCTGTGCTGAGGGGTAGGTAGTTGATTCACCATTCCACACTCTTTCTGCAGTCTCCATCTTTCCTGTGTAAAAGAAACGAACACTCTACTTGCCTTAGAACTTGTAAAAATGTCAGTGGGAGAGTCATCAGGCATCAGCCCCCATGTCCTCCCTCCAATGGTAGCCCTCTTCCCCCCTTACCTTCCTTAAGCTGACCCAGAAGGAGGAAAAGGTGATCTTACCAGTTCTCTGCTTGGTTGAATACAGGAAGGATAACTTGGTATATACAGGCATGCAAAAATTTACACCTTCATTTTACAATATGCACATATGTGATAGGCACGGGTTATAAGATATGTGCAAATGTACCCTGCAACATGCATGCATATGATAAAAAATAAATGTGCAAATACATATTGCACTTATTGGTATACATTCAGACTTATAATAACATAGTAATATAGTAATGGCGGCAGATAAAGACAAAATGGTCAATCTAGTCTGCTCAACAATTTGCTTATGGTAATAACTGCTGCTTTGTGCAGGTTACCCTCATATAGTGGAGAACCACAATAATTTTTACTGGGACTTGTGCTGTTTAACATAAGAACATAAGAACATAAGAATATAAGAAATTTCCATGCTGGGTCAGACCAAGGGTCCATCGAGCCCAGCATCCTGTTTCCAACAGAGGCCAAACCAGGCCACAAGAACCTGGCAATTACCCAAACACTAAGAAGATCCCATGCTACCGATGCAATTAATAGCAGTGGCTATTCCCTAAGTAAACTTGATTAATAGCAGGTAATGGACTTCTCCTCCAAGAACTTATCCAAACTTTTTTTAAACCCAGCTACACTAACTGCACTAACCACATTCTCTGCAACAAATTCCAGAGCTTAATTGTGCATTGAGTGAAAAAGAATTTTCTCTGATTAGTAAATGTGCCCCATGCTAACTTCATGGAGTGCCCCCTAGTCCTTCTATTATCTGAAAGTGTAAATAACCGATTCACATCTACTCGTTCAAGACCTCTATCATATCCCCCCTCAGCTGTCTCTTCTCCAAGCTGAACATATTCATTAATCATCTGGAAAAGGGAGCAACTAGTGCAGTGATCAAATTTGCAGAGGACATGAAATTATTCAAAGTTGCTTAAACAGTAATGGATTGTGGGGAACTGCAGAAGAACATTGAGACTAGGAGATTGGGCATCTGAATGGCAGATGAAATTCAATGTGGATGAGAACAGAGTGATGCACACAGGAAAGAATGATCACAGATACAGGTGCATGATGCTGTCACCACTCAGGAAAATGGCCTCGGAGTCCTTGGGGACAATATCTTGAAATCCTCAGCTCAGTGTGTGCCTAACTAGCAGCTTTGCAGGTACTTAGCTGGATAAGTCTTAAAAGCACTACTTGTCCGACTAAGTCAGACAGCTGGATAAGTCTTACATAGAGCTAGTTACCTGTCTCTGGATAAATAGCATTTTTCAGACTTATCCAGTGGCAAAGCCACTACATAGCCGGATAACTTGAAACTTATCCGGATGATTGGTGTGCAACAACTATACCCACATATTTTTATTTCTACCTTTAAAAATATACACATGGAGATGTTACCCACATAATTTACATGCATTTATCAACCCCCCAAAAGTCAGGTTTTACACGTGTAAGTTAGGAGATTTTCTAACTCGTGTGCAGCAATGAAATTATAAGTGTTACCAATTAGTATATCTCCTCCATGTACCAGACAAAGACTCCATCTTGGCTCTTCAGCCTCAACTTCCCGATTTACCTAGATCCCCCACCTAGTCAGTATTTTATTTTAAGATGATTGCAATCACTTACTCCAGATAAAGAGCAGGTGTAAATATATGCAAGTAAGCTGCCAAATCTACACATGTAAATCTCTTATAAAATAGCAACTTACACACATAAATGTTGGCCTCCCTGGACCGCCCCTTTTTTACCCGAGCACCCTTATTTGCACATGCTGGGTTCTAGTTTTGCAAAATAGCATATATGCTTGCATATAGTTACTCACACAAATGCTGATATTTATGTGTTCAACTTTATGGTTTATGGTTTATTTGTTTTTCTATACCATCGCATCAGTGGGAACCTTCACAACGGTTTATAATCATTTAACAAGGAAAGTACAATAATATATAGTAAAAGAATGATGACAGTTAAAATATATAAAGAAGTAAAGCATTAGTAATAGTAGTTAAAATAATCTAAAATATTGTAGACTAAAGTTATATAAATATCAAAGGACAATAACAATCGTGGGAGCACCGCTAAATAGCATAACTATGAAATAAACAAAAACAAATGCAAGAGGTTGATATAACTGCTTATCTAGTACAGTCGGCTTATCCAATACCGTCTTTGTAGGCTTGTCAGAATAGCCAAGTTTTGAGTAGTTTTTTGAAGAGTTGTGTGTCGTTTTGAAGCCTTATGTTTTCTGGCAGTGAGTTCCATAAGTATGGTCCAGCTATTGATGTCGCTCTTTCTCTGACTGTTGTGAGGTTTGCTGAGGAGATTGGGGGAATTGCTAGTAGGGCTTTGTTTGCTGATCTTGTGTTTCATTGGGGATGATGCTTTTGGAATAATGTATTTAGGCAGTTGGGTTCATTGTTATGTATGGTTTTGTGGATTATTGTGAGCATTTTGTGTTCAATGCATTTTTCATCTGGAGAGAATTCTGGCTGTGGCGTTCTGAAGAATTTGGAGAGGATGTGTGGTTGTTTTAGGGAGTCCTAAGAGTAGTGAGTTGCAGTAGTCAGAGCATGAGAAAATTAGTGATTGCAGTACTGTTCTGAATTCTGGTTGGTTTAGAAGTGGTTTTAGTCGTTTAAGTATTGCGAGTTTATAGAAGCCCTCTTTGGCTTTCAAGGCAATGTGTTTCTTGAAATTCAGTTCAGGGTCAAGCCATATACCTAGGTCTTTCACATTTTCTCGGAGTTTGATCATTGTGTTGCCATTTAGACTTGTGTTAATGGGAGGGTTTGTTGAGCTTTTTCTTTCGAGCAGAATGTATTCGGTCTTGTCGATGTTCAAGCCTAGTTTCATTTGATTTAAGGTATTTTTTATGTTGGTAAGATATGTGGTTAAAAGGTTGAGGGCATTCTCTATTGTGCTTGTTACAGGGATGATAAGTTGGATGTCGTCTGCGTACATGTAATAGGTGATGCCGAGATTTGATAGTAGGCATAGCGGTAGGATATAGATGTTGAACAGGGTGCAAGATACAGCTGATCCCTGTGGCACTCCGGTTTCAAGAGGGATTGATTCTGAGAGGGAGTTGTTGATGGCTACCTGGAATGATCTGTTACGAAGGAAAGAAGAGAACCATGCTAGTGTATTTCCTGTTATGCCTATTTCGGTTAGTCGTTCAATTAGGATTTTATGGTCGACCATGTCGAATGCTGCAGGTAGATCTAGTAAGATGAGAATGTAGATTAGAAAATTCACCTTTAAATGATAGCTTTGATAATTCCCAGCATAGGCATTAATGTATTCTCATCACTGTTCAGAGCTCAGCTCTAAATGGGAGACTGGTTTCTGTTCTGTTAATTGCACAAGGCTGGAGGCAGAGAGAGTGCTGAGGTAGGAGAGGCTACAGATCTCCTGCACAGGGATGAGGAGGTAAAGGGAGGGGCTGGGAGGGCAGATTCCCCTCCATAGGTTTTTATTTTAACAGGGAAGGCAGGTAGGGGGCCAGAATTAGGCCTCCTTTGTCAGCACCTACGTTCCATCCCCCAAGTTATACACCTAGCACTGATAATTAGCGTTAGGTGCCTGGCTTTGTCACCCGCCTGGTTCCCGCCCCTTTTCAAGATGCCAAAATGAAGGCACTTGAAGCCAGCACATTTTTTAATTGAAAAGTCTGATTGCTTAAACTCTTAATGTTAGGATCTTTTGAATATTGGGCTCCTGGTACCTACTGGTTATGCAATTACACCCACCTCTGAAATTAAATAATTCAGATTTGAATTGTTCACATTTTCTTATTTTAACTTTTGTTAAAAGGAGAATATTGAAACTGTTCCAAAAATGCTCATCTTTAAACATTATTATATAGTGAAGCTCATACACACAGAGGTTCTTTAAAATCTGTGTGAAGTTATGAAAGAATATAATTAGTGATACAAATTATTTTCTTTAAAAAGAGTGTTTTAAAGTAGCGCTCACCTGGAAGAGTTGGTGAATCCATTTTTTTCTGAAATTCGAGGGCGTTCCCTGCAAAAAGAAAAGTTCAGTTTAAAGAACTTCAGCAAACCTACTATTGATTTTTTAAAACAGAACAGTTTTCTTACCAAATAGTTCATGTACTAAATTTAGGGATTATTGACATAATTTCAGTTCCTGTAAACCAAAAGCAGACAGTAGAAGAGAATGTTTTTGCTCCTGAAGGAAAAGTTGAAATAAATGTATGTCAAATTGTTTCTTACCTAGAATTACTTTCCAGCCTGTGACAATTTTCCCTGTAAAAATAAAATGTAATTTTTCTAACTATATAAATGCATGTTTGTCTCATATAGGGGTCGATTTTCAAAGAAGCATGCGTGTATCTATGTGTACGCAGATCCCTACATGTGCACATGGACACAATTTTATAACAGGCAAGCGTCGGCGCGCGCGTGTTATGAAATGCAGTTCCCGCGCACACATGTGTGCCAGATTTTAATATTCGTGCGCACAGGTGCTGGCAGGTCGGGACTTGCGTGCACAGAGGGGGGAATTTTTAAAACCAATGTGCGGCGATGAAAGTAGGTCTTCCCCAGTTCCCTCCCAGTCCCAGACTGGGACGGAACTTTCCTATACTCCTTCCTACTCTGCCTCCCTTTTCCCCTCTCCTCCCCAACTCCTAAAACCCCTTTCCCTACCTTTATTTTTTTTATTTCGGAACTTACTTCATCTGAATAGATGAAGCAAGTTCAGCACGCTGGCAGCTGGCCGGCGCACGCTTCCCCAGAACAGGGCCTAATGGCCGCTGTCCTGGCCGGCCTCCTCCCCACCCCTTGGCTGGCTCCCTTTTCCATGACCCAGCACTTCTGCACATATTGGCAGTTATGCACATGGCCGGACCATTTGTAAAATGCGCTCAGTGGGCCGTATTTTAAAAAGGTTACGTGCGTAAATTCGGAGGATTTACACGCATAACCGGTCTTATGCGCGCCGGGCCTATTTTAAAAAGGCCCGGCAAGGCGAGTAAAGCCAGGGATGTCTGTAAGTCCCGGGGCTTTACTAAAGGGGCAGTACGGGGATGGGGTGGGGGCAGGACGGGGTGGGGGTGGTACGGGATGGGGCCAGAGGCCTGCAACACAGTGGCCATTGCTGCTGTGTTGAGGGTTTGTATGTTGGCAGCCTGCCGGCAGGCGCAAAAGGTAAAATAAAAATGTTTTTGGGGGCTAGAGTAGGGCTAGGGGGGGGAAAGGTCTGGGGAAGGGGTGGGAAGGCTGCTCCAATTTCGGAGTGGCTTGGGAGGGAACAGGGGAAGGCAGCGCGGCTCGGCGCGCAAGGGGATGCACAATTGTGCACCCCCTTGCGCGCGCCGACCCTTGATTTTATAACTTGTGCATGCCTGTGCATGCAAATTATAAAATTGGGTGTACATGTGCTGCGCCGGGTAGTGCACGCACATGTACACCCGCGTGCACCTTTTTAAATCTACCCCAGTGCGCGCACGGCCCAGCCATGCACGTAACCCCCAGATTTTACGCGCGCAGACCTCTTAAAATTCAGGCAATAGAGTTTAAGAGCTGTAAAGTGTACAACATATTTGTTTTAAAAGTTATATGATGCATTTTTTTATTGTTTTTGTTGTCATGACTTTTATTTTGATGTTTTATTTTATGTTATTATTGTAATCTGCCTTGCAAAATATTACTTGAGAAAGATCGTATTGCAATAATCTTAAATAAAGTGTATACCAGAAAAAGTACATTACGACAAATTAAGTAATGAGAAGCCTTGGAGTGAGTGCCAAGGTGGTGGCCTGGTTGATGGATAGAAAACAGTGTGCGATGTAAATGGAACTTACTCTGAAGAGAAAGCAGGGTTAAGTGGAGTGCTGCAAGGATCGGTGTTGGGACTGGTACTGTTCAATATCTTTGTGAGTGGCATTGTGGAAGGGATAGAAGGTAAATGTTGTCTTTTTGTAGATGATACTGAGATCTGCAACAGAGTGGAAATGCTGGAAGGAGTAGAGAGAATGAGACATGATTTAAGGAAGCTTGAATGGTGGTCAAAGATATGGCAGCTGGGATTCAATGCCAAGAAGTGCAGCGTCATGCATCCAGAGTGTGGTAATTCAAAAGAGCTGTACATCTTAGGGGGTAAAGGGCTGTTGTGCACGGAACACAAGAGGGACCTTGGGGTGATAGTGTCTAGCGATCTGAAGACGGTGAAGCAATGTGACAAGGCGATAGCTAAAGCCAGAAGAATGCTGGGCTGTATAGATAACCAGTAAAAAAAAGAAAGTGATAGACCCCCTTGTACAGGTCCTTCGTGAAGCCTCATCTGGAGTATTGTATTCAGTTCTGGAGACCATATCTCAAAAGGGGCAGAGATAGGATGGAGGCGTTCCAGAGAATGGCAAAAAAAAATGGTCAGGGGTCTCCATCAAATGACTTATGAGGAGAGATTGAAGGACCTAAAAATGTATACCCTAGAGAAGAGTAGGTGCAGGGGAGATGTAATACATACCTTCAGATATCTGAAAAGTTTTAATGATGCACAATGAACAAATGTTTTCCGATGGTAAGAAATCAGTAGAACTAGGGGTCACATAATGATACTTCAGGGAGGATGACTCAGAACCAATGTCAAGGGTGATGGATGCCTGGAATGCCCTTCCAGAGGAGATGGTGAAGACAAAAATGGTGAAAGATTTCAAAGGGGCATGGGATAAACACTGTGGATCCCTAAAGGCTAGAGGATGGAATTGAAGAAAAGAGTGCATGGAGGTAACTTGCTGGTGTAGTGGTTACTACCCTTAACCAATAAGCCTTCATAATGTTGATGCAATTCCATTATTCTCTCTGCTTTTATGGCGGGGGAAAAGAGGAAAAGGTGAATTAGATTCAGAGAGCAACGAACAAGGACACTGGATTTGATGATCTGGGAAAACAAATAAACATGGGGAGAAAGCAAATAAGTATGGGTAACTTGCTGGTGTGGCGGTTACTAGCCTTAACCACTGTAGGAGGGTCAATTAATAACTAGAGGTGAGGTTTTGGTGTTGGTCTAGAGTTTGGGAGTAGTTTTACATGCACAGCCAGATGTACAAACAGCACAGTACACATCAGTGAAGGTTTGATGTGATTTGGAGTGAGGAAAGATACACAAAGATGAGATTTGTACATTGTACTCTTGACCTAGTTTGATGCACTCTCTTCCTAGCTGCTATCAAGCTAGGGCGAGAGTACATGCACAATTCAGAAAATTTTAACACATGTACACAAGATGGAAATTACCAGTTTTACCAATTTGGCCACCAATTTTCCCAGTCCATCTCTGTGTCCTCATGACCCTGCTGCTGGTTCTTTAGCCTGAACTCCCCCCAGTAAAGTCACAAACCCTCAGCTGGTCAGGCTAAGACAAAAAGATATTGGGCTGCACAGAGAGAAGCATAACAAGCAGGGGAAAAGGAGGTGATAATGGCTCCTGGGCAGTTCTTTGGTGAGGCCTTATTTGGAGTGCTCTGTTTAGTTTTGGAAACCATATCTCAAAAAGGAGGTGGGGTGTAGGAGGAGAGAGCAAAGGTGATGAGAAGAGAAGGGGGTAAAGGAAATGATAATGTCCAGAGAAAAACAACCAAAATAGTGTTAAGTATGCACCGAAAGACTTATGAGATGAGACTGAAGGACCTAAAGATATATACGTAACCTGGAAGAGAGGGGAGATATGATACAGACTTTTAAATATCTGAAAGGATTTAATGATGCAAAAGAACAAAACCTTTTCTGATGGAAAGAAAGCTGTAAAACTAGGAGTCATGATATGAGACTCCAAGGGGTAAACTCGGGAACAATGTCAGGAAATATTTCTTCATGGAAAGTGTAGTGGATGCATGAAATGACCTTCCAGAAGAGGTGTGAAAGACAAGAATAGTAATGGAATTCAAAAGGGCATGGGATAAACACAGAGGATCCCTACTGGCTAGACGATGGAAAAGAAGAAACCGGGGTACTTGCATGGGGATACTGCAATTACTAACCTTAATAAAAGGGATGGGGATAACCTGCACAAAGTGGCAGTTACTACCCCAAACAGTTTGCTGGGCAGACTCTATGGACCATTTGGATCTTTATCTACCGTCATTTACTATGCTACTTAGTTATTATATTCATCTTGCCTTGCCGGATCTCGTTTACAAAATTGTTCTGGCTGCTCCTGAGGTTGGCACCATTGTGTTAAATGTTTGCAAGCCTCAGGATCGGCCAGAGCCATTTTGAACATGTGACCTGGAGGGCAGAAGAGACTGGGGATCACTTCTGCTCCATTTCTCTTCTTGCAACCAAAGGATAGGGTAAGATGTGTCCAGAGACAGTTGAAGGGATTCAGGAATAACTGGAGGGTTTAATTTTTTTATTATTATTTTGGCATTGCTGGAGGGTGGGGGATTTGTTGATGCCAGTGGCAGAGGCAAGGCAGAAGCTGCATTCCAAAATACAAGAATTTCATTGGAGCCCACTTTTGTTTTGTTTTGAAGTGACACATAATGAAATGGAGTGCTTTGTTGCATTTTCCATATTACTTAAAAATGCATCCTATTCACATTTTTCCCACATTCGCCCTCCAATGGCCAAATTTATTTTGCATAAATTGAACTTTAATTATTCAGCCCTCAATACATTTACTTAAGCCTGCAGAGCAATTGACCAGCTGGCTTCAGTCATAGCCATGTTCAAATGTCAGCATAGAAAACAAATTATTATTAACCGTCATTTAGTCAAACAAAACTATTACACACAACAAATTAAATGTAATATAGGACTGATCCTAAATGTTTGTAATGATTCAAATGCTTTAGTGATTTCTTCCTAATACCACAGTATGAAACGCGTCTTGCGTACTGACTTGCTTTGAAAGGCTAGTTTAATAAGAATTATTTTGTAAATATGGGCAATTATTTACATCATGCTCCAGGGTTCCTTCTGAAGATTCTTTACACTGTTTTTTGGAGGTTTTTTTTTACTTTAAATAGGAGTAAAAACTGAGAGCTTCTGGTAGCACATCCTACTGTACCAAGAGCTAGAGAGGAACTACAGAGCTTCTTGCATATGCTCAGACTTTACAGTGCGAGGTTGTCATCATCATTTGATCCAGATAGCTCATCCTGCACTGTGATTTGTCCTCCAGCTAGTTTCCTAGCAAACTTACCCTGCCTCAGCTCTGACAATGCTTTGACAAGGCGATGAGGTCACACAGGCTAAAGCTGTTTGCTAAATTACCTGCACCTTTTTATTTACTTAGAGCAGAGCCATAGACTTCAATAGGCCAGAAAAATGAATGGGGAACATAAACAATTGAGATGAAGATTATTTGTTTCATTCATGGGACCCTTCCATTCATTTTGGGGGACCACAAATGAAACAAATATGGGCTCCTTTATTATGTTTACCCATTTGTTTCAAATGAACGAATATCCCTACTGGTTAATGTGCATAAACAGTTGCTTTTTCCACTGCTGAGGAAAGAGGCATTCTTTTATGTGGGGAAAAATCCAAGGATTAACTTTATATGCATAAATGCCTTTTTTGGACATCATTTTGGATAAGCCCTTTTACACTAGTACTGTTATAATTATTAATCAGAGCAGACTGTTTTGATCGCTGAAATTGCATAATGTAAATCAAAAATAGTTTGAAATGTTCAATTTGATGTACTGCAATCTAGGACATAGGAGGGATGACTTGCTAGCTTATGCTCTTTTTTTTCCCCAATGATTTTTCTCCCAGTTTTTGTTCATTATAATAAACATTAATACGTTCCCTGCAAAAATAAATGAAAAACTGATTGTGGTCAATACAAATATTGAAACTAAAAACGGAAAAGAAAGGTCCCTAACCGTATGCTAAGTGGGTAAAGGTGCACGCATTAGGCCTGTAATTATGCACTTTTGCCTGCAGTAAGCAGAGGCATTTCTGGGGAGGGAGGGTTTGCACTTGCATGCATACAGCTGTATTTTCAAATGTGCTTATCTATTTCTCCAAATATCTCTGTGCATACATGATGTGTGTGGATAGTTTTGGTGGAATAATTTTAAAAAGGAAAGTATACATGCAATTTGTCTTTGAAAATTGGTATAAAATCCATTGGTAATTGACTTTAAATCTATGCGGGCCATTAAATAAGTTACCCCCAAAAAGTCTAATATTGTGAAGTAGAGAAGCATCTTTGGACTACACAACATGATTGGGAGAGCTTTCCTTTTAGTAAAGAACTGAATATTTGCTAGACACTTTGGTACTACTTACCATAATTTAGTCAAACTAATGAGCACCAAAAAGCCTGCACCAGAATAAAAGAGACCCAGGTGATCACAGGAACAAAGCGCTAAGCACCCATTTAAATATATTATAAACACATAGCACTCCGCACTCCCCAAGTCATGAAAGCAACAGGAAAAGGTTTAAGGAATAGTGCTTTTAAATCATGACACTGCAAAAATGAGCCAGACCTGAGATATTTTGTTCTGGGTATTTGGGCTCAGGTCTGGCTTATTGTTAAGATTTCATGAACTGAAGTTATCATTTTTAAAACCATTTTCTACTCCTGTCATGCTTGGAGTGAATGTGGACTTGTTGCGATCCCCCCTGCTGCTGCGCTACAGGAGGTCTCTTACCTTCCTCCAGAGGCCGCCTTGAAGCCAGGGCCTCGCCTGTGTTCCATCCGGGACTTGCTCCAGGGCCTGAGAGGCCTAGCTGTGCCTGTGGCTTGCATGCCTCTGCGTTTGGACTTCCTGTTTGGCGACGCCCTTCTCCTAGGGGCTGGCCCGCAGCTCTCCACCTGACTTATAGGACCAGCGGTGGGCGGTCTTGGCAAGCTCCTCCCAGGGAGTTGCCTTCTGCCTCCAGTATTTAAGGACTGCCTGTTCACTTGCAAAGGGCCTTCGATCAGGCCTTACAGTTGGCTGTAACTGTGCTGATCCAGGTCTTCCATGGTTCCTAGTCCAGTGTCTTTGCCTGATGTCTGCTCCTGTTTCTGCCAGCCGAGGGGGCTTCGGATGTGAGTATCCCAGCATCGGAGTTCCTGTTCGCCTGGGTCTTCCCCGCACCCTCCTTCTCAGCGTGGTCCGCGACCAGCCTTCCTGGGCTGTGTAGGGCGCGTCTGGGACAGGGTGGTCCGCGACTCAGTCCCACGGGTGGGCTGAGTAGGGCGCCCTGATGGACAGTGCAATGTTTCCATCCAGCCTTGTCTACAGTGTCTGCTTCAGCCCTTGTCCGGATGTCTTCCTGTCTCTGCCTTGACCTGGTTCCTGAGCCTTCTGTCCTGTTGGGCCCTGGAGTGGCCAACAGGAGGGATTCGTCCCACGGGCTCTTGAGCTTCTGCCAGCCGAGGGGGCTTCGGATGTGAGTATCCCAGCATCGGAGTTCCTGCTCACCTGGACCTTTCCTGTGTCTCGCTTCAGCCCTTGTCCTGATGTCTCCGTCTTGCTTCAGCCTGCTTCTGCCCCGTCTGATGTCTTCTGTTCAAGGACTCTGTCTGCCCTCGCCTCTGTCCGGCCTGCTGCCCATTGCCGTTTAGGGATGTGAATCGTTTTAGGACGATTAAAATTATCGTCCGATAATTTTAATATCGTCTTAAACCGTTATGGAACACAATACAATAGAGATTCTAACGATTTATCGTTATAAATCGTTAGAATCGTGAGCCGGCACACTAAAACCCCCTAAAACCCACCCCCGACCCTTTAAATTAAATCCCCCACCCTCCCGAACCCCCCCCAAATGAGTTAAATAACCTGCGGGTCCAGCGGCGGTCCGGAACGGCAGCGGTCCGGAACGGGCTCCTGCTCCTGAATCTTGTTGTCGTCAGCCGGCGCCATTTTCCAAAATGGCGCCGAAAAATGGCGGCGGCCATAGACGAACACGATTGGACGGCAGGAGGTCCCTTCTGGACCCCCGCTGGACTTTTGGCAAGTCTCGTGGGGGTCAGGAGGCCCCCCACAAGCTGGCCAAAAGTTCCTGGAGGTCCAGCGGGGGTCAGGGAGCGATTTCCCGCCGCGAATCGTTTTCGTACGGAAAATGGCGCCGGCAGGAGATCGACTGCAGGAGGTCGTTCAGCGAGGCACCGGAACCCTCGCTGAACGACCTCCTGCAGTCGATCTCCTGCTGGCGCCATTTTCCGTACGAAAACGATTTGCGGCGGGAAATCGCTCCCTGACCCCCGCTGGACCTCCAGGAACTTTTGGCCAGCTTGTGGGGGGCCTCCTGACCCCCACGAGACTTGCCAAAAGTCCAGCGGGGGTCCGGAAGGACCTCCTGCCATCCAATCGTGTTCGTCTATGGCCGCCGCCATTTTTCGGCGCCATTTTGGAAAATGGCGCCGGCTGAAGACAACAAGATTCAGGAGCAGGAGCCCGTTCCGGACCGCTGCCGTTCCGGACCGCCGCTGGACCCGCAGGTTATTTAACTCATTTGGGGGGGGTTCGGGAGGGTGGGGGATGGGTTTTAGGGGGTTTTAATGTGCCGGTTTTGCGATTTTTAGATTTTTAGATTTTTCACGATTTTTCACGATTTTTCACGATATTTTACCCCCCCAAACGGCAACAATACGATTCCCTCCCCCTCCCAGCCGAAATCGATCGTTAAGACGATCGAGGACACGATTCACATCCCTATTGCCGTTCCCTGCGGCAGGTCCGAAAGGGCCGGGAACAGTCGGAGGACCGTTCATTAGTCAACTTCCCCGTGTTGGCTACCATGGGCATGCAGGTCCGGCTGAGGGTCGGACTCCCTGCTTCTGTTCCTGCCTGCCTCGCTCACCATGCCTGCTCAGCTCATCTCCCACGGTGTGGCCTTGGGCTCCTCCTGGGGTCCTGCCGTGGCCCAAGGGCTCACCACCCGCCCGAGACGACCGCACCCGCGCGCGCTCGTAACAGGACTGCCTTGTGTGGAAACTCGTCAAACTAATGGGTGGCCCCCACCTGAACACAGATGCACAAATGACACTAATAAGCATGCCATGTACCCGACTGTGGGGCTACCAGGGCCTACCCGCGATAGCATCCTGGGACGGGGAGGCTGCGCTGAGGTGGGTGGGGGAATGTTGCCAGCCACATTGTTGCAGTGGCCAATGGGAAGCCCAACTTTTCCACTGTCATGTGATGACACAGCGCTGTTGAATTAGCCATCGCCAGTTGCAGTGATGTCGTCAGGCCACAACACTGACCATTCTTGATTGGCTCCCAGGCTGGAGTTGTAACATGAATGCTAGGGGCAGAGTCGGTGGGGAATTTAAAATTTGCCAGCTCCTGTGGCTACCTCCTCTTCACTGCCAGCTCCAGGTCAACTTTCCGACCTGACCCATCCCTCACGTTTGGCTGAAAATAAGGATGATTTTTGTTAGTTAGGTTGGAATATGCTTGCAATTACTGTTGATATCTCTGCTGCATTGGACTGCTGAGGCCAGTATTGGGGGGAGGGGGGAATCAGATTGAAGGAAGGTGCAAACAGGTGTACAGTTGGCATAGCTATGGCCACCATCTTGGCAATGACAGATGACCCAATGTCTGACATAGAATAGGCCCAAGGGAATGGGGGCAAATACACCAAATTGCAGATGAGAGGGGAGGCCAGTAGGCTTGCTGTGTGGTGGCTTCCCTCACAGACAGTGCAACTCAATAATGTCCGTGGAGCAGTTGTGAGGTTTGAGTTGACTTGTGTGGGCACTGGCGGCAACCTGATCTTGAAAGCGCCTCCTAAAAGGGGCAGAGAATAGGATAAGAAGACTCTGCTATCTATTAGATTTCCTTGCTAGGTTATCAAACAGTTGTGACCATTAAATCCAAATTGGCATCTGTCTTTTTTGTGCGGGAATCATCTTTTGGGGGAAGGGGGTGGCTGAACAGGGCATTGTGGGTGGGTGCTCCAGTTAACCACATTTTTAGTCCTCTAATCTTTGGCTGTGTTTGGGAGGGTAAAAGACTAAAATAATGAACTAGACAAAGAACTATTAGTTCTAATTATAAAACCTGGAAGGAAATTCCGGGGGGAATGATTAACAGCATTCCTTAAAAGAAAATTTTAAACCGAGTAAATAAAATGTAAAATGTAAAGGGACTGCTTTTACCAAACCTGACTGCTACTCATACAGTCTGAAGTGCTCCACACATTAATTATAGCTCCTTGCCAATCATGCTATAATTACTGGTATCCTTCCTGTAGCCTACAATTGCCTAATCTTGTTATTTGAGAGTCACTAAGATTTAAACAGCTGGAAAACTGTGCTTGTTCATAAAGGGCTTATTTTTGTCCTGACACTGATTGTTTAATCTGGGAAACACAGTGTGACAGTGAGCATTAGGTTTTCTTCTGTTGTTTCTTTTCCTTATTCAGCAGGTCACAGATACAGTACCTTTCCAATGCCATTTCAAATATGTGAATGGGTAAATGCTGATTTATTTTGGCTTGTGTACAGCTGCAGGACAGCCTCTGCTTTTAATGATCTAATTATTTTCCCCAAAGTTAGGCACTGAAACCCGTATAAAGTCACGGATGTACTTTTAAAGCAGTATATCGTGCCAAATTGAAACGTACCTAAAGACATATAGTGGGTAATTTTGACCAGGCTCTATAAATTTAAGGGTAAATTACCCACAGACCTTACATCAATTTTCACAGGAAAAGTGTACGTGCACTTTCCTTTTGAATATTATCTCACCAAAACTCCCTCACACAATAACCCCCTGTTAATCTGTGAGTAGAAGTTTTCAGAAAAATAAATATGCACAAAATATGCAAGCCCCTTCCCTGGAAAAGCCTCTGCTTACTGCAGGTAAATGCATGGAGACTTTTTACTCACAATCGCTTTGTCCCTACTACAAAGTGATTTACCTGGATAAAGGTTAAATGTATTCTCTGGCACAGAGCATATTCCAGTATGGTGAGTGCCACAGTAAGTAGCAGTGCAGATATTCTGGAGGAAAGGAGAAAGAGGAAGCAAATTCTGACACTGTCCCTGTTAGAGAAAGGAGGCAGAATTTCGACACTGGAGTGAAAGAGTTAATCCTAAATCTGGATAGTTCTTAGCTGAAGGCAGGCAACTTCTTTGGAAACAGGAAAGAGTGACTTTCAGTGAGAAAAGAGTTGATAAGCAAGAAAAAGAGGCTGCTATAGTAAATAAAGTTATTTTAACATCCACAGTCTCTTGCAAAAGAAAACTTTTTTTTTTTTGTTTTAAGGCATACCAGCAATTCAGTAAGTAAAATGCATGTGGATAACTTGAATTAACTATGATGTTTATTTCTTTTTTTTTTTTAATTTTTTGTTTATGTATTTTCAAATTATGATAAGGATATAAACAAATGAATACAGATCCATCTTATCAAAGTATATAATAAACAATAATAATAATTATCAGTATTCATAGTTAATGAAAAAGAATAGTGGAAATAAGATTCACATGAAGATTATGTAAGAGAGCATTTTTGAGGAAACATATAGTGGGTTACTCCTACTCAAATGAACAATTGAAATATTGAGAACCAACAGATATCATTCCTTTTAAGCCACAAGATCTACTGCCGCATTTACTTGGGGAATAGAATCTAAAAATACACGTAACTGAGAAACTTCAAAAAATACATTTTTTTGTTGTTGTATTTCTACCTCACATTTACAGGGAAATTTTATCAACATTTTCCCTCCTTTTCTTTCTACATCCGGTCTTAAATCTAGAAATTGTCTTCTTCTATCTTGGGTTTGTTTGGAAAGATCTGGATAAATCCAAATTCTACTACCATAAATCACACTCATTCTATTTCTCATATATGATCTAAGATATTATCCCTATCTGTAGCAAATGAGAATGATGCATGTAATGTAGATATAACTGTATCTATAGTTGACTATCACCCCAGTTAAATCTAGAGAAGATTCCATATTATGATTCTGACGTAATGCTAATCCTTTCGGTTCGACATAATATATCTTTGAAATAGTGGGAATAGCTTGTTGTGGAATTTTCAATATTTCCAGTAGATATTCTTTAAACATATCATAAGCGGAAATTATGTTTTGGGAAATTTAATATTCGCAAATTCAAATATTTAAATGAATTCTCCAAAATTTCCAGTTTTTTATCATAAACTATTTCCGCTCTGGCAAACTTCTGCTGCCACACTTCCAAATTCTCAAATCTTTTCTCCACACGTTTAGATTGTGTATTCAGCTTAGATATTGCTGTTTCTATTTTATTAAACCGCTGATTAGAGTCAATAGTAATCTTCGTCAGATTTAACACAGCATTTTCTAATGCTTTAATGGCATCCCACAGACTTTCCATTGTTATTGAAGATAGTTTATCCAAGTGCAGGAATAGTTTCTCTGGTATTTCAGACACTCCTTGCCCATAATTGTCAGGTTGTAATTGCAAAGAGTCTATGGAAATCTGTGATGGTGGAGGAGGAGTACTTGGGGCACCGGGACTTAAAGTTGTTTCAGCCAGGGGGGCAGGTATTTGCTCTACACCATTGCCTCCAGCGGCCCGCTCCACCGGTTCTACACCTGTTGTGGGAGCAAAGAAAGCTGGTTTCCGAAACTGGGAGGCAGTCAGTACAAGGGATGATGTAGACATCTCCCTGACTCTTGCCTTCCGCTTAGTATGAGGCATTGAAATAAAAGGATTTAATACTGAATTTATACTCAGATAATACGTTCCTTTACCCTCCTTCTCAAAATATAAAAAGTTCTTCATGCGAAAAGAGGCAGGTAGAAGAATCAAAATTGAAATTTATTACTCACTTTTTAGGAATTGAGACTCTCTCGCTTTGTAACTTCCTTCAAGACTAAGCTGCGCGCCACTTTGGCGCGCGCGGCTTCGGCGACACGCTGGTGACGTCGACACACCGCAGGGTGTCTATTTTTATACGCCTCGTAGTCCCTCCTCCTGATGTCAGGTACCCGGAAGTCGCTCGTGGTTGTTCACTCGCGAGGCAAAGCCACCTGAAAGTTTCTCAATTCGCAGCTCTCAGAGGAAACAGTTCTCAGGAATTGCAGGTGAGCAGATGTTTTTCTGGCAGTGTTATCCTCCACCTCAACTATGATGTTTATTTCTGACCTGTAAGAGAAATTTCTAAATGCTTCCTTTCTCTAACAGAAACCTTTGTAGAACTGAAAAGGCCCTGCAGTTTAGAGAGAAGACAGGAGGTTGCTTCTTCTCCACAGGGGGTAAGGGTAGAAGACCCTCCGATATCTGAGGATCCGCCTAGTCTTCAGGCGAGCGGCAGGAGCTAGCTTCTATCGCATCTTTTCCCACCAGGGAACAGCTTGCACTAAACTTTCCACACAAAGAATCTGCACCACCCAACTACAATTCTTGTCTGTAGTGGAACATCCTAGATTCCTGGTACAGACAAACCCCTCATTAAGGCAAATCACTCTAGAGTAGGAACAAGAAGCAATAAAAACACAAAGCTGAACAGTGCCAACAAAGACAGCACAATACCTGTGATGCAGTCACTATTTATCAGCAATCATTGTTACAAATTTAAAGTTTACATTAAATGGTCAAGCTAATTTTCACTTTAATTTTAAATTTCTGTTTTACTTTTCATGGCTGGGCAGTCACTTCAAGGTGGATTACAATAGGATTATAGGATTAAATCATAGGTTTGATGGAGTACAAAAACATGATAGTTATGTCATAGGATTGAGGTAGTATGTCAATAATATAGATGTGTTATAATAGCATTACAATTCAGTCTAGAGTTGAGATATCATATATATGGTCCACTGCTTATTTGATATATTGTGGGTTGCCAGAGTCCAATCTCTTGGGGTCATGCTTTTGTGGGCTGAAGAGCCATGATTTTAAGTTGGCGATGAAACACATCTGTGATTTGAAAGATCATAGGGAGAGAGTTTCACAGACAAGTGCCAATCCCTTGAAAATATTGTACCTGGATTTTATTTTGTGTGGAGGGACTTGAAAGAGGGAGTAAGATGTTGCTTTTGGCTAGATCACAGGTTTCAGGTAAGTTGGTATCCTCTTACTTTCTCTGTCAAATAAGTGATACCAATGCCTTAAAAGTGTAAGGATAAAGTAGTGTGGTTACTAGGTTAGTCCACTTGAATGCCAAGACATAAAGGTTAACATATAAAAACAAATGTGTGTGTATATATGTGTGTAAATATAGTGTATATATATATATATATATATATTTGTTTGTTTGTTTGTTTATGAGGTGGTACCTTGTTATTGGACTATCATTTCTTGACCATCTTTCAAGATCTAAAACTCTCTTCTTAATATCAAAATTTGAATGAGCAAAATATGATATTACCTGAAAATATAAAGAAGTGTTATTGCCATAAGTGAACCATGAAAGGCATTACAATGATAAGAAGTAGTACCCAGTCACTGGAATGCTTTTAATGGCAGCAACACTGCTTTACATTTTCAATTAAAATCATCTTTTGCTCATTCAAATTCTGACCTAAAAAAGAGAGTTTTAGCTCTCGATTGCTGCTGAATATACTTGCCGATCTTATAGTTAGCTGGATAAATTTATCTGGCTAACTTTAGGGCAGCTGAATCTTAGTCCTACACTTATTCATCTCACTAAGGGGCGCACGCAGCATACATGTGAGTGTGCTACCTGGCGCGCACATATGTACGCCCGATTATATAACTTGCGAGCGCTGGACTCAAGCTAGGTTGAGAGAACATTGTACAAATCTCATCTTTGGGCCAGTTTCCTCATTCCGAAGACATCAAATCTTCACAAGAGTGCACTGTTCTATTCTGTTTGAAGGTAAAAAGGCACCAGTCAATGCCTGTCATTTTGACACTATTTGGATGTGTAATCTCCACTTAAGAGTACATATAACAGAACGTTATATGTATGTTCAGATCCTTGAACAATTCAGCCCCTGAGTTAGCCACTTGCGAATTGGCAAAACTCGGCCTGAGTCGGGTATTTTTTATGTCTCCATCACAATAAATACTTACAAAGGACATCCGGCATCTATTTTGTTTGTTGACACCATTACAACTTTCATAGATCACCTCCCTTCTTGTTTTGTGGGTTCCTGTTCTGTTCGTACGTCTCACTCTGAATGTCAGTGGCCCCTAACCCCTACACTACTAATACCTAAACCTCACCTCGAGTAACTAGGTGGGCTTCATATAGAGGTATAAATAACTAACCACTAGAAGGCCCTTATAGCTAGTCTCTCTCTCTCTCCAATACCTATGTGAAGTGCTAAGATAGCTTATTTAGCACAAAGTGTGCTATTACCATAAAACATGTCCCTCTTCCTATCACATGTGATAGTTTGATGAATCTAGCCCCAAGCTGGATAACACTGAAAATCAGGGTTAAGGCTGCAATTTTACTACACCTAGATAACGCAACCCCTTATAGCATAATTCATTCTGCTTTAGTTGGATCCCTCCTGCTTGTGGCTTGGCATTATTACAGTATATGACAGATTCAAGATGTAATATAAAGTTTGCGGGCCTGGAATCAGATCTATGCTCTAAAATCATAAAGTAAAGACATGGAGCAAATAAGGTTTTCCATTTTACAAATAATTTCACAATAAGTCACTATTTTTCACTTTTGCCCTAATCTTTAATTTCAAATCTTTTGTGCAGTCAAAAATCCCTGTTTTTCATGTAAAACCAAAATTAAAAATGATGAGTTCTCATAAAATTAATGACAAATCCTCATGAAATCTTTACAGAAAAATGCAAATTCAGCAGTTGATTAATAGTATGTTTTTACATAGCAACAAATTTATCGAAATGTAGTCATTACTATTTATAATTTTGCACATTTCTTTTTTATTTTTGGTGCAAAATGTTTTGCACATCTCTACCAGGAACAATTAGAGAAATATAGTACCACTGCATGAAAATTCATGATCTATTTGCTTCCTTTAAATTATAGCACTAATATTGGTCATGCAGATAACTGGATATCTTTTTGTGATGTCTTTTATTGAACAAACATAAAAGAATTACTCAAAGATGATGCATTCATGACCACATGACGTGTCAAAAGTTCGTGCATTTCATCCTCTTTAGATAATTACTTCTTAACTTGTTCTAAAAAAACCACATCACACGTTACAACCTGCAAAGAATTCATTTCTTTTAGGAGACTTATTCACAGAGTATCAGGTTTGTATTCTCAAATACTCCAAAAGCAAAATTAGAAAGTGAAATTATTACATGAGATTTTCTTCATCTGCTGTATTTTGTGACTTCCAGATCATCTATTACACTGTAATGAACAACTGTTATGAACTGATAAAAGCTACTAGAGGCAGAGCCAACCAATACTCCAAGTCTAAAACCACACCCATTTTTCTATGTTTTAATAAGACTGCTGTTTGAGTAGAACAATGAGTATTATAGTGATTGTTATTTATTTAATCACATTAAGGACACATTATTTTGGGCACGCCTTTGATGAGGTATAAAGTAATATCAGCAATATGAGACAACAATAAAATGAAAAAAAGAAAACGAATAAACCATAGAACACATCATGAAAGACTAAAAATCACAGAAATAATAGAAAATGATGGGCCAAACATAGGGCCTCAGAAAAATAGGAATGTCTAAAGAGAAAATAATTTGTGGATTAAATAAGAGTTCAACAACTACTTCCAAAGAATAGCATACTACAGAGTAGCTAATGGAGCTGCCCCACAAGCCAGCCTAGCTGGAGAATACCAACTACATTAACCTGCTCTCTCATCTTCACATTTCATTACTGCCATGTGTCCAACAGAGACTGCTGGCATTCAAATATTATAGACTTCTTTCATAGAGATCCTTATAGAGATGATTCTGGGTATGACAGTGTGAAGCTAGGAAAAACTGCTAACATGCATTCAATTTCTGAACAGAAATGACATCACCATTTCATTGATGATCAATGAAATGACGTTACTCATCAAACAGATCAAGATCACCAAAAGTAACTCAACAGAACTCAGAGAACAGTGGCGTAATTTTTTTTTTGTTAATTTCCTATCCCTTAATATCCTATGCTTTATAATGCTGCTTGAAACTACGAGTCCCTGAGCCTTTTCAAGGTTTGAAAAGCAACATGGGACAGAAATGTCCTAGCGTTCACACAGTCATCTGCTCACCCCGAGATAACCTACTGTACACCAAGAACTGCAATCACTGAGCAGGGTGGAAGAGCTCCTCCTAAAAAGCAGCAAAGTCCATATCCTGCAGCTTGCAGAAAGAAAGGTAGGAAGGAAAGCAAAGGGGCACATTTTGTAACCTATTGCTAGGGTAACCTTAAACAAAACAATATAAGTTTACTCAAGGCCAAGTTGCATGGAATAAAATGTGATTACAGGAGATATATTCTAGAATCAAAATGAATCTACTTTGAGGGTATTTTAAAAGCAACTTCCTTTACTAATTTACAAATATTAATTCTTGGATTACTGTATTTAAGTAACATCAGATTCATGTTTGACATTGCATAGTGACATTTTATTGCACACAAGTTAAGAGTACAAATATGCAGCCCTAAGCTTGCATTATTACCTATCAGATTCTCTGTAATTTGGAACATCTTTCTGTTTCTAACAGCTCCAAAGCTGGGTGCATTTGGATTTTCAGTGTCTGGAAGAGCTGGCAACGTTTTTTTTCACCAGGTGAAATAAACCCAGCGCTGGCCCCAGCTAGGATTACGGTTTGTTTTCTTTAGGTGTAGAGATTCAGAAAGAAAGCTGAGCTGAAGCGGAAACCAAACCCCTGAAGAATTTGGCCTATACTGGCCAGCTTCTGTCTGCCTGCCAGGCATGCTCTTGACTTGCATTTCATTCTTTATCTTTTAAGAAGCTTTGTTGGTAAGTATCAAACACTTCTTTGTCTGCAAAAGGGCTAGGTTGCTTTAACGGAAAAAAGAAAAAAAAAAAAGGCAAAGTTACAAAGTATTATTGAAAGAATTTGATAACAGAAACAGTCAGATTCAAATGTGCACTTTAATATAAAGAACACTTTTAAGGATATTGGCAAATCAGGTTTTATAAATTATTTTGAAAACAGAAGTGATGGCATTTTAGCATGCAAGCTGAAAAATATCTAAAAACGGCTCCTCTTGTCGTTTACCATTCTCCAGCATATACAACTATTTTTCTTGTTCTTATCTGCTGTCTGTACCTGAGGCTAATGGAAAACCTACAACTATGATGCGAGAATAATATTTAAATAACAGTTACACCTATACTTGTATTAATTCAGAGTTCTCTGCCAGCGGAACTGCCATTAGAAGAAATAAATTCATAAATTTGAGTTACTCCATATTTTTTACTTCTCCAAAATTTTACGGAAAGCATAAAACAATTTTGCTTCCATGCTCTTCTTTGTATGCCTTGTACCCTTTTCTCTGTGTTTCCTATTGGAACAAATTCAGGTTGGTCTGCAGAGGGAAATAGTAGGCCTAACTTTTTTTTTTCCTGAATGTATGCCTGAGGTTGTGGAGGAAAGTTCATCCTAACTGCATTGATGAAACCTTTATGTGACTGAAAGAGTTTAGGTAGTGATTTTTAAAGCAACTTACATACTAAAACATGCCTTATGCATACAAGCAGCACTTTGAAAATAAACTTTGATTTGTGCATGTAAATGTAAGCATAAAACATGATTTTGCATGCAAATTTACCTTCATTTGCAGAATGCATTCCAGGTGGGGCACATACCCGGTGAACCTCTGAATTTTCAAAGCAGACTTGTTGGCATACCTCCACTTTGAAAATTTGGGATAAAGCTGTGGGTAACAGTTCCCACAAACTTTTGCCCCATGCAGGCTGTTTGAAAATTACTCTCTTAAAAGCCATGGAATTCAGCAGTTCTCCTTGCTCTCAAGCCCTGAATCCTAGTAACAACCAATGTTACCACCTTACCATCCCTCTAACACACCCTGTGGTGTAATTCATTAGCAGCATGAACTCATTTTAAAATGACATGAGACATATATCCTAACACTCCATTGCATTTTGGATCATTTCTAAACAAAATGAAAGGATAAGCCAAACAAAATTGGTTAGGGATTCTCTTTCATTTTAGAATGCACCCATCACTACTGCTGCCTCCCCCTTGCCCTTCCAACCTTCCCACATGGGGTTGAATAAGTCAAAATGGGTCAAAAGCCGTCACCACTGTTATCATTTCTACTGCTGTCCAGACAGATATCCTGTTCTATAGCAGGAACCGGTTCAATGTGAAGGATGTCTGCATATCAACTCCCTCAGGAAGCAGGTGGCAGAACTCAGAGGAGGTGGCAAGACTGACATGTATCTGGGAGAATGAAGACTACATCGTTGGAATGCTTACTGAGGCATCAAAGATGAAAAACTCAAGCAGAATAGAAGGTGAAACTGGACCACAAGATGACAGATGAATCCAGATTAATATAGCCATTAGACCTTATACCCCGACTCCAATTTCTTTTGAGCTAAAGAACTGGTGTTCAGCCCTGGAAGCAGAGGAGGAGAAGCCATCCCAGGATAAGGAAAAAAAAAATTGCCAACCCCAAAGCTGTGAGCTTAACAACCTTTGGATCAGATCTTTAAACCTGCGCGTGGCCGTAGATTTGTTCACACAACCTGGTGCAAACAAATCTACGCCTGATTTTATAACATGCACGCCCCGCCCCCAGAACACCCCTTTTTCGAAGCCCCGGGACATATGCGCATCCCAGGGCTTGTGCGCGCCGCCAAGCCTATGCAAGATAGGCTCAGCGCGTGCAGGGGCAGCTTGGGGCAGCTTTTCGGGAGTTACGCGGGTAACCCTTTGAAAATCTGCCCCATAGCACTTAAAAGGGTAGTGATGATGATTAGTAACTCACTTCTGAGGAGCATAGAGGCATCCATCTGCTGATCAGACATGTTGTCCTTGGAAGTAAGCTGTTATTAGGAGCCAAAATCCAAGACATTATGGAGAGATTGCCAAAAGTCATGAAGTCTACTGACTAGTACTATCTGATGCTGCTCAAGTGCTCATCCATGCTAGCACGAGTGAAACTGCAAGGTACTATACAGATCATATTGGGGCAGATTTTCAAAGGGTTACGCGTGTAAGATACGCGCATAACCCCCAAAAAGCTGCCCCTTCCACCCCCTGTGCGCGCTGAGCCTATCTTGCATAGGCTCGGTGGTGCGCGCAAGCCCCGGGTCGCACGCAAGTTACGCCTGCCTTGGGCAGGCGTAACTTTTGAAATAAAGGTAGGGGGGGAATTAGTTAGGGCCGGGGGAGGGTTAGTTAGGGGAAGGAAAGGGAAGGTAGGGGCGCTGGAAAGAAAGTTCCCTCCGAGGTCGCTCCGATTTTGGAGCGGCCTCGGAGGGAACAGAGGCAGGCTGCGCAGCTCGGCACGCGCAGGTTGCCAATTTTGCGCAGCCTTGCGCGTGCCGACCCCGGACTTTAAAAGATGCGCATGGCTATGCGCATATCTTTTAAAATCCGGCGTACTTTTGTTTGCGCCGGTTGCGCGAACAAAAGTACGCGCATGCATACTTTTTAAATATCTGCCCCACTGTGTGGCTTCATGGATCTAGAAGAGAAGATAAAGCAGATAGATAGTGATACACATGTAATATTCTCATCCATTCTCTCAGTCAAGGATAAAAGACCCAGGCAGGGAAGCTCACATTCTGGAAATGAATGGCTGCATAGTTGGTGTAGATGAGAGTGTTTCAGCTTCTTGGACCATGGGGTGATGTTTCAAGGATTAGTGAGCAGAGATGGAGTCCACCTGTCCATGAAGGAGCACAGTGTCTTCCAATGCTGACTGGCAAACCTACTGAGGAGGACTTTAAACTAAGATTTTCAGGAGTAGGGAATAAAGCGCTAAAGTAAAACATGAAATACTTGTATAGACATGGGGTACATCTAGAAATCTATGTATACTAATGCTCATAATATGGGAAATAAAGTCCCAGATCTAGAGGCAGTCGTGGAAGAAGCTAACTTGGATGTAGTGGCCCTCACAGAGACCTCATACATGGAAAACCATGACAGGGATATAGTTATACTGGGCTAAAATCTATTTAGGGCGGCACTATATATAAAATAATATTAAAGCAATAGAATTGTAGGGCTTACAAGATAAGGAAGATGAACTGTGGGTTAAACTGAAAAAAGGAAATGGAACATAGAGATTTACTAAAATTGCTATGAAAGGGAAGGAGTTATTACCAGGGGATTTCAATCTGCAGGATGGGACATCCCAGCTGTGGCATTTTCTAGAAGCAGGAAGATACTGATTTCTCCGCAGGAAGAACTGTTCCATTAAATGGTAACAGAACCCAAATGGGAGGAGGAGATTTTGGGCTCGGTGCTTACCAGTGAAGACAGTGATTCTGAAGTTGGGGTGGATGATCATCTGGGATCTAGTGATCACTGGATGGTATGGTTCAGTATTTGAGCACAGAAGAGGAAGGTTAACCCAGAGGTGAGGGTCATAGACATGCAGAAAACTAACTTTGTTAAAATGGGAGAGTAACTCAAGGAGTTGCTAGCTGGATGGAAAAATCTAGAGGAAGTAGAAGAGCAGTGGGCAAAACTAAAAGGACATATTATAAGAACAATCAGGGATGGCTCAAAGAAATTTGATGCCTGAGGGAGATGGTGCTCCCTCCTCCCCATGGCAGTGCATAAGTCAAATCACTGTGAAAGCCAAGTTTGGGGGGTCCACATGGAGTCCTGCCTTTGTGGTTATTTGAAATGCTGGGGAAGGAAGGGATGCAGGGGTCAGGATTCCTAGAGGAGTGACAGATAAAGTATCACTGATAAGATTTCTAGGAAGCTGGAAACCCTGCCACACTTCCAGGAACCCTGCCAACTGCTTGCCACCCTTCCCCAGCATCTGTTCCCTGGAGAAATGGGTGAATGGTGGGGGTCTGGACTGGTGCAAAAGGAATTAAGTGCCCTAGGTGAATCTTGTAGACTTGCGAAAACATTCCTTCAGAGCAGGTCAGTCAGTTATTCATGCACAAATAAAAATGATGTACTTATTTAAACATTTCTTATTAACCACTTCCCTAAAGGACATTCAAAGTGAATTAAGTACAGTGTTCTGATGTAAAAAAAATCACTTAACAACATGTATATTATTTTTACATGCATTGCTGTCAGGATAAAAAGAAAACCCTGCAAAAAAATACACTTGGAACTCATATAGTATTAGGTCTATTGTAAAGCATATTGGATGTGGGGCTGGCCCTCAGAAAGTCATGAATAAATAGAATTACCATTACAATATAATAAACCTTCCATATGAAAACAGAACTAACTGTTAGAACTCAAGCATTAACAACCCTACCTATTTACACATTTGTAAGCTGCTATACCTAAAGATCTATACGGTGAAAAGACAACATTGCAAATAATGCATCAGGCCCTAAAACACCAATACACCTCCTATTAGGAAAACAGAACAAGTCATGCTGCTGTAGATCCCTACATAGAAACTATAAGCTAGAAGAATGCTTTACCTCTGTCACATGTATGAAACACAGACAGAAGCTCACCAAATACAGAATAAAACACAATAAATCATAAATAGAAATGTGCAAACAAAAACTGAAATGAACTGAAATTGCAAGATGCAAGACTATGCAGTGCAACAATGCAAACACAAAAATATCACCAATCCTCAAAAACATCAATAATAAAGAAAAATCTATGCCGACGACATTCATTTTTGTGTGCCTTATTCTACATCATGGCCTACTGCACTTTCTACCATATGTCTATATATTAAAACTATATGGGTATCCCATAATTGTCATAAATTAAATACATCAAAAACAGAAATTCTTCACCTCTCAACTATACCACACTCTGCCTATAGTCCCCCATCTCATCTATTCCTAGATGACTTCCATAGTCCAATTATATCAAAAGCCCGAAACCTTGGCGTAATCTTACTCGTCTATCTATGTCTCATCACATCTCAACTACTGTTAGAAACTCCTTCTTCAAACTTCACTTATTAAAATACTTCCGTCCTTTAATATTTGCTAATGAATTCCGCACCATTCTATAATCTCTCATTCTCACAGGAATAGATTACTGTAACACCCTTTACCTCTGTCTTCATGATAACGCACTTCGCCCTCTATAACTAATCCAAAACTCAGCTGCTCACATTCTAACTGGGTCATCAAGAAAAGACTACATAACCCCAATTCTACATTCATTACATTGGCAACCAGTTCAACACAGAATACAATATAAAGTTTTATCCATTATACATAACATGATTTACAAAGATTCTTCTACCTGGCTCTGTTTGCTTCTCCACATCTATCAACCAAATAGGCAGCTATGTTCACTACACAAAAATCTCTTTGAAATACCATCGGTTTGTTTGGCTAGACTTGACATCACATGAAGACGCACCTTTTCAATTGCAGGCCCCTCACTCTGGAACTGTATCCTAGACCACCTAAGGTAGATTCCATCGCACAATGAATTAAAAAAAATTAAACACAAATTTGTTCTCAAAAGCCTTTGGTTCACTCCCTATTGCTCGGTAGGTAGTTCTCACGACACCCACTGGTTTTTCTCATAACCTTTTTCTCTTTTCTTAGTAGACTACAGAGGTTACCGTAAGCGATTCAGGGATCGATTTCCACAGCCCCAGCTTACAGAGGCTCCGCACCCTTTGCAGTAGAGGAGGACCGAAAGTGCACGCCGTCAGGCGCACAAATCTCAAACTCTTCCATTAAATGAGTGAAGATTAATTTAATGGTGCTTAAAGAGGATTGGTAAGTATAGCTTTCAGAAATGTTTGGGCTTATAAAAGTTTGGTGAAAGGTGAAATTAAGGGTTATATTATTTAGAGTTTGTGTGTGTCTGAGGTAATAAGCAAGCCAGAGGTAGTTAATTCTAGTGTCTGTCTTTCCCACCCACTCAACCCTTTATTTTTAGGCATGAGACTTTCTCATTAAAAATAAATCAGGGTCTTATCGAAATCATACTATTGTACCAGCCCTTATTGAAAGTTTAATCATCCCCTTGTAGGACACTAGCTGACAAATTAAGTAAATTCACCTGAAAATTTAACTAGGAACTCAATAAAACTAAGAAGGCGGCAGCAGCCCAGTAGCAAGAGGGGGGCTTTCCAGTCTTTTGCATTGAGTGTCACATGTATGATTTTTTACCCACCAGTGAGAGATTGTATGTGTGCACTCGGTGCAAAGAGCTGCTGGCTCTCAGGGAATGAGTCCGATCTCTGGAGGCTAGAGTAGCAGACTTGGAGGAGCTGAGGGAGACAGAGAGGTACATTGATGAGACCTTCAGGGACATAGTAGCCAAATCCCAAATCCAGTCTGGCAGCCCCAGTGCTGCCTTGGATCAGAAAGGTCTCCCCTGGTGTAGCAGGAAGTGATCCTGTAGCAAAGACTTGCTCTCCGGGTGATGTATTGTCCTCTCGCACTGAGGACAAGTCTCCCAGGGCTACTGCCCAGGAGGGAAGGGTTAGGCCAGCCATCATAGTTGGAGATTTGATTATTAGAAATGTAGATAGCAGGGTGGCTGGTGGACGTGAGGACCTCCTGGTAACTTGCCTGCCTGGTGCGAAGGTGGCAGACCTCACGTGTCACCTAGATAGGATTATAGACAGTGCTGGGAAGGAGCCGGCTGTCATGGTACATGTGGGCACCAACAACACAGGAAAATGTGAGAGAGTGGTTCTGGAAGCCAAATTTAGGATTTTAGGTAGGAAGCTGAAATCCAGAACCTCCAGGGTGGCATTCTCTGAAATGCTTCCTGTTCCACGTGCAGGTCTCAAGAGGCAGGCAGAGCTCCAGAGTTTCGATGCATGGATGAGACGATGGTGCAGGGAAGAGGGATTCAGCTTTGTAAGGAACTGTGGAAATGTTTGGGGAAAGGGGAGACTTTTCCAAAAAGATGGGCTCCACCTTAACCAGAGTGGAACCAAGCTGCTGACACTAAATTTCAAAAAGGAGATAGAGCAGCTTTTAAACTAGAACAAGGGGGAAAGCCGACAGTCACTCAGCAGTGCATAGTTCGGAAAAATGTATCCTTGAAGGATACTAATGAAATAGGAGAGTTAGGGCATCCCAACAGAGAGGTTCCATTAAAAGCAAACATAGTCCATATGCCTATATGTAAAAAATCACCAAAGCTAATGATTTCTGAATTATCCCAAACAACTGAAAAGCAGGTTGTTAAAACAAACAAAAAACACACTTTGAAATGTCTGTATGCCAATGCCAGAAGTCTAAGAAGTAAGATGGGAGAGTTAGATGAGATTGACATAATTGGCATCACAGAGACTTGGTGGAAGGAGGATAACCAATGGGACAGTGCTATATCAGGGTACAAATTATATCGCAATGATAGGGAGGATCAATTTGGTGGGGGTGCGACACTTTATGTCTGGGAAGGTATAGAGTCCAACAGGTTAAAGATCATAGAAGAGACTAAATGCTGAGCAGAATATATGTGGGTAGAAATCCCGTGTGTGTTGGGTAAGAGTATAGTGATAGGAGTATACTACCGTGCACCTGGACAAAATGGTCTGACAGATGATGAAATGCTAAGAGAAATCAGGGAAGCAAACCAATTTGGCAGTGCAATAATAATAGGAGATTTCAATTACCCCAATATTGACTGGGTAAATATAACATCAGGACTTGCTAGAGAAATAAAGTTCCTGGATGTAATAAATGATTGCTTCATGGAGCAATTGGTACAGGAACCAACAAGAGAGGGAGCTATTTTAGATTTATTTCTTAGTGGAACACAAGATTGGGTGGGAGAGGTAACGGTGGTGGGGCCACTTGGCAACAGTGATCATAACATGATCAAATTTAAATTCATAACTGGAAAGGGAACAATAAGTAAATCTGCAGCTCTAACACTAAACTTTCAAAAGGGAAACTTTGATAAAATGAGGAAAATAGAAAAAAACTGAAAGGTGCAGCTGCAAAGGTTAAAAGTGTTCAACAGGCTTGGACATTGTTTAAAAATACAATCCTAGAGGCGCAGTCCATATGTATTCCACACATTAAGAAAGGTGGAAAGGCGGCAAAACGATTACCATCATGGTTAAAAGGTGAGATGAAAGAGGCTATTTTAGCCAAAAAACATCCTTCAAAAATTGGAAGAACGATCCATCTGAAGAAAATAGGATAAAACATAAGCATTGTCAAGTTAAGTTTAAAACATTGATAAGAAAGGCGAAGAGAGAATTTGAAATGAAGTTGGCCATAGAGGCAAAAACTCATAATAAAAACATTTTTAAATATATCCGAAGCAAGAAACCTGTGAGAGAGTCAGTTGGACCATTAGATGATCGAGGGGTTAAAGGGGCTCTTAGGGAAGATAAGGCCATTGCAGAAAGACTAAATTAATTTTTTGCTTCCGTGTTTACTAATGAGGATGTTGGGGAGATACCACTTCCGGAGTTGGTTTTCAGGGGTGAGGAGTCAGACGAACTGAACAAAATCACTGTGAACCTGGAAGATGTAGTAGGCCAGATTGACAAACTAAAGAGTAGCAAATCACCTGGACCGGATGGGTATGCATCCTAGGGTTCTGAAGGAACTCAAAAATGAAATTTCTGATCTCTTAGTTAAAATTTGTAACCTATCATTAAAATCATCCATTGTACCTGAAGACTGGAGGGTGACCAATGTAACCCCAATACTTAAAAAAGGCTCCAGGGGCGATCTGGGTAACTATAGACCAGTGAGCCTGACTTCAGTGCAGAGAAAAATAGTAGAAACTATTCTCAAGATCAAAATCGTAGAGCATATAGAAAGATATGATTTAATGGGACACAGTCAACATGGATTTGCCCAAGGGAAGTCTTGCCTAACAAATCTGCTTCATTTTTTTGAAGGGGTTAATAAACATGTGGATAAAGATGAACTGGTAGATGTAATGTATTTGGATTTTCAGAAGGCGTTTGACAAAGTCCCTCATGAGAGGCTTCTAAGAAAACTAAAAAGTCATGGGATAGGAGGCGATGTCCTTTCGTGGATTACAAACTGGTTAAAAGACAGGAAACAGAGAGTAGGATTAAATGGTCAATTTTCTCAGTGGAAAAGGGTAAACAGTGGAGTGCCTCAGGGATCTGTACTTCAACCGGTGCTTTTCAATATATATATAAATGATGTGGAAAGGAATACTACGAGTGAGATTATCAAATTTGCGGATGATACAAAATTATTCAGAGTAGTTAAATCACAAGCAGACTGTGATACATTACAGGAGGACCTTGCAAGACTGGAAGATTGGGCATCAAAATGGCAGATGAAATTTAATATGGGCACGTGTAAGGTGTTGCATATAGGGAAAAATAACCCTTGCTGTAGTTACACGATGTTAGGTTCCATATTAGGAGCTACCACCCAGGAAAAAGATCTTGGCATCATAGTGGATAATACTTTAAAATCATCGGCTCAGTGTGCTGCAGCAGTCAAGAAAGCAAACAGAATGTTAGGAATTATTAGGAAGGGAAAGGTTAATAGAACGGAAAATGTCATAATTCCTCTATATCGCTCCATGGTGAGACCGCACTTTGAATGCTGTGTACAATTCTGGTCGCCGCATCTCAAAAAAGATATAGTTGCGATAGAGAAGGTATAGAGAAGGGCAACCAAAATGATAAAGGGGATGGAACAGCTCCCCTATGAGGAAAGACTAAAGAGGTTAGGGCTGTTCAGCTTGGAGAAGAGACGGCTGAGGGGGGATATGATAGAGGTCTTTAAGATCATGAGACGTCTTGAACGAGTAGATGTGACTCAGTTATTTACACTTTCGAATAATAGAAGGACTAGGGGGCATTCCATGAAGTTAGCAAGTAACACATTTAAGACTAATCGGAGAAAATTCTTTTTCACTCAACACACAAAAAAGCTCTGGAATTTGTTGCCAGAGGAGGTGGTTAGTGCAGTTAGTGTTGCTTGGTTCAAAAAAGGTTTGGATAAGTTCTTGGAGAAGAAGTCCATTAATGGCTATTAATCAATTTTACTTAGGGAATAGCCAAGGCTATTAATTGCATCAGTAGCATGGGTTCTTCTTAGTATTTGGGTAATTGCCAGGTTCTTGTGGCCTGGTTTTGGCCTCTGTTGGAAACAGGATGCTGGGCTTGATGGACCCTTGGTCTGACCCAGCATGGCAATTTCTTATGTTCTTATGTTCTTATGGCATCTCAGAGACATGGTGGAAAGAGGATAACGAATGGGACAGTGCTATACCGGGGTACAAATTATATTGCAATGACAGAGAGGAGCACCCGGGAGGAGGTGTGGCACTTTATGTCCGGGATGGCATAGAGTCCAACTGGATAAATATCCTGCATGAGACTAAATACAAAATTGAATCTTTATGGGTATAAATCCATTGTTTGTCGGGGAAGACTATAGTGATAGGGGTATACTACCGTCCACCTGGTCAAGATGAGATAGACAGTGAAATGCTAAGAGAAATTAAGGAAGCTAACCAAATTGGTAGTGCGGTAATAATGGGAGACTTC
Organism: Rhinatrema bivittatum; assembly: GCF_901001135.1. NCBI lineage: Eukaryota > Metazoa > Chordata > Amphibia > Gymnophiona > Rhinatrematidae > Rhinatrema > Rhinatrema bivittatum. Next base: position 63,778 of record NW_021820876.1, on the reverse strand, counting down.
AATTACCCCAATATTGACTGGGTAAATGTATCATCGGGACACGCTAGAGAGATAAAGTTCCTGGATGGAATAAATGATAGCTTTATGGAGCAATTGGTTCAGGAACCAATGAGAGAGGGAGCAATTTTAGATCTAATTCTCAGTGGAGCATAGGACTTGGTGAGAGAGGTAATGGTGGTGGGGCCGCTTAGCAATAGTGATCAAATTTGATTTAATGACTGGAAGAGGAACAGTGTGCAAATCCAAGGCTCTCGTGCTAAACTTTCAAAAGGGAAACTTTGATAAAATGAGAAAAATTGTTAGAAAAAAACTGAAAGGAGCAGCTATAAAAGTAAAAAATGTCCAAGAGGCATGGTTATTGTTAAAAAATTCCATTCTAGCACAGTCTAGATGAGGGGTGGGTAATTCCGGTCCTCGAGGGCCACAAACCAGTCAGGTTTTCAGGATATCCCTAATGAATATGCATAAAAGAGATTTGTATGCACTCTGCCTCAGCTGTATGCAAATCTCCATTATGCATATTCATTAGGTGTATCCTGAAAATTTGACTGGTTTGCGGCCCTCGAGGACCGGAATTGCCCACCCCTGGTCTAGATGAATTCCACACATTAAGAAAGATGGAAAGAAGGCAAAATGATTACCGGCATGGTTAAAAGGGGAGGTGAAAAAAGCTATTTTAGCCAAAAGATCTTCATTCAAAAATTGGAAGAAGGATCCAACAGAAGAAAATAGGATAAAGCATAAACGTTGGCAAGCTAAATGTAAGACATTGAGAAGACAGGCTAAGAGAGAATTTGAAAAGAAGTTGGCTGTAGAGGCAAAAACTCACAGTAAAAACTTTTTAAAATATATCCGAAGCAGAAAGCCTGTGAGGGAGTCAGTTGGACCCTTAGATGATCAAGGGGTTAAAGGGGCACTTAGAGAAGATAAGGCCATCGCAGAAAGATTAAATGATTTCTTTGCTTCTGTGTTTACTGAAGAGGATGTTGGGGAGGTACCCGTAATGGAGAAGGTTTTCATGGGTAATGATTCAGATGGACTGAATCAAATCACAGTGAACCTAGAAGATGTGGTAGGCCTGATTGACAAACTGAAGAGTAGTAAATCACCTGGACCGGATGGTATACATCCCAGAGTTCTGAAGGAACTAAAAAATGAAATTTCAGACCTATTAGTAAAAATTTGTAACCTATCATTAAAATCATCCATTGTACCTGAAGACTGGAGGATAGCAAATGTAACCCCAATATTTAAAAAGGGCTCCATGGGCGATCTGGGAAACTACAGACCAGTTAGCCTGACTTCAGTGCCAGAAAAAAATAGTGGAAAGTGTTCTAACCATCAAAATCACAGAACAAAGAGAAAGGCATGGTTTAGTGGAATAAAGTCAGCATGGCTTTACCCAGGGCAAGTCTTGCCTCACAAATCTGCTTCACTTTTTTGAAGGAGTTAATAAACACGTGGATAAAGTTGAACTGGTAGATGTAGTATACTTGGATTTTCAGAAGGTATTTGACAAAGTTCCTCATGAGAGGCTTCTAGGAAAAGTAAAAAGTCATGGGATAGGTGGCGATGTCCTTTCGTGGACTGCAAATTGGCTAAAAGACAGGAAACAGAGAGTAGGATTAAATGGACAATTTTCTCAGTGGAAGGGAGTGGACAGTGGAGTGCCTCAGGGATCTGTATTGGGACCCTTACTTTTCAATATATTTATAAATGATTTGGAAAGAAATACGACGAGTGAGATAATCAAATTTGCAGATGACACAAAACTGTTCAGAGTAGTTAAATCACAAGCAGATTGTGATAAATTGCAGGAAGACCTTGTGAGACTGGAAAATTGGGCATCCAAATGGCAGATGAAATTTAATGTGGATAAGTGCAAGGTGATGCATATAGGGAAAAATAACCCATGCTATAATTACACAATGTTGGGTTCCATATTAGGTGCTACAACCAAAGAAAGAGATCTAGGCGTCATAGTGGATAACACATTGAAATTGTCGGTTCAGTGTGCTGCGGCAGTCAAAAAAGCAAACAGAATATTGGGAATTATTAGAAAGGAAATGGTGAATAAAACGGAAAATGTCATAATGCCTCTGTATCGCTCCATGGTGAGACCGCACCTTGAATACTGTGTACAACTCTGGTCGCCGCATCTCAAAAAAGATATAATTGTGATGGAGAAGGTACAGAGAAGGGCTACCAAAATGATAAGGGGAATGGAACAGCTCCTCTATGAGGAAAGACTAAAGAGGTTAGGACTTTTCAGCTTGGAGAAGAGACGGCTGAGGGGGGATATGATAGAGATGTTTAAAATTATGAGAGGTCTAGAATGGGTAGATGTGAATCGGTTATTTACTCTTTCGGATAGTAGAAAGACTAGGGGGCACTCCATGAAGTTAGCATGGAGCACATTTAAAACTAATCAGAGAAAGTTCTTTTTCACTCAACGCACAATTAAACTCTGGAATTTGTTGCCAGAGGATGTGGTTAGTGCAGTTAGTATAGCGGTGTTTAAAAAAGGATTGGATAAGTTCTTGGAGGCAAAGTCCATTACCTGCTATTAAGTTCACTTAGAGAATAGCCACTGCCATTAGCAATGGTAACATGGAATAGACAGGTTTTGGGTACTTGCCAGGTTCTTATGGCCTGGATTGGCCACTGTTGGAAACAAGATGCTGGGCTTGATGGACCCTTGTTCTGACCTAGTACGGCATTTTCTTATGTTCTTTTAAACTAGTGGGGTTTGGAGTCCTATTCCTTACCTGGGCAAACTGGTAAAACTGGTTATGGTGTTGGTGTACATGTCTTTTAAAATCCCCACTTATGCGGTAGAAGCAGCATTTGCACACATAGACGTGTGTTTACTTAAAACTGCGTACACGTGTGTGCGCATTCAGGCTATTTTAAAACATGCACACATATATATTAGAGATGTGAATAGTGTGCCCGATCGTCTTAACGATCGGGTTCGGCTAGAGGGGGGAAAAATCTGATCGTGGGTGATGTGGGTGATGTGAATCGGAATTGGTTCTGATTCACATCATTATTTTTTTTGTAGTGAGGCCCGACCCTTTAAAATTAACCCCTTACCTTCCCCCACCCTCCCGAACCCCCCCCAAAACTTTTTACGATTACCTGGTAGTCCAGTGGGGGCGCGGGGACCGATCTCCCGCTCTCGGGCCATCGGTGCTATTTTGGCTGCCACTCAAAAATGGCGCCGATGGCCTGATAAAAAAAAAAAGCCACCCAACCCTTTAAAAATGACCCCTTAGTTTCTCCCACCTTCCCGAGCCCCCCAAAACATACCTGGTAGTCTAGTGGTGGTCCCGGGAGCGATCTCCCGTTCTCAGGCCGTCGGCTGCCACACATAAAGATGGCGCCGATGGCCCTTTGCCCTTACCATATGACAGGGTATCTGTGCCATTGGCTGGCTCCTGTCACATGGTAGGAGCACTGGATGGCTGGCGCCATCTTTAAAGATGGCGGCAGCCATCTTTAAATACGGCGGTGGCCATCTTTATGATGGCCACGGCCGTCTGTAGAGAAGAAGACAGAATTCCTTCATTTAGAAAGGAAAAAAAACATGGAGATCTCACACAACCCAATCACACTCAATAACAACAAACAAATAATAATTGCAGAGAAAGTACGAAATCTAGGAGTAATAATCGACACAGAACTAAGCTTAAAACAACATATATCCATAAAAGTAAAGGAAGGATACGCCAAACTCATGGTCCTCAGAAAAAACTTAAACCACTTCTAACAACCGCCAACTTTCGATCAGTACTGCAAGCGCTAATATTTGCAAGCACTGATTATTGCAATACCCTTCTACTAGGTTTACCATACACCTCCATAAGACCACTACAAATATTGCAGAACACGGCTGCAAGAGTATTAACTGGAAAAAGGAAAAGAGACCACATTACGGAAACACTGGCTGAATTGCACTGGCTTCCCATTGAACAAAGAATACAGTACAAAACACTATGCACCATACACAAATTAATACACAACAAAAACGCAGACTGGCTTAACACAGCCCTTCATGTACACATCCCAACAGAAATCTAAGATCAGCCAACAAAGCACTTCTAACTATTCCATCAGTCGAAACAGCAAGACTAACCCAGGTAAGAGAAAGAGCGTTATCCTTAGCGGGACCCATACTATGGAACTCCATGCCCTTGGAATTAAGACTACAACGAGAAAACAAAACATTCAGAAAAAATCTAAAAACTTGGCTATTTAAACAAGCCTTTCAAAAAGAGAAGGGAGAATAGATTCCAGGGAATTGCAAGGTTCAAACCAGGGAAGTGCAAGATACAAAACACCCACACAAACAGGAATCACTAAGGGTGTACGTTTTAATAGAATTCATCACTAAAGGATAAGTTACATTTATAGAATGAGTCCTAGACTCAAAACTGCTATAGAATTGACCTGGACATAATAGTGATCACACTCATTTAACAACTAGCATTGATTAAAAACTATGTTACCGAACATAATGGCACCTGTGTAAACTGATAGATTTTAATAACATTGCTTTTGTGCCTTACTGTAAACCGTTGTGACGGTACCCACCTTAACGACGGTATAGAAAAGATTTAAATAAAATAAATAAATAAACACCGGTATTGACATAACAAACATGGGGCCTCATTTTCTAAGCGGCTCGCACGCGATAAGGGACCTTTCGCACGTGAAAAGTCCCTTATCACGTGCGATACCAGGATGGGGGCGGAGTCGGGGTGGAGTCGGCCCCGGAAGACGAGGAGTCGGGGTGTCACCGGGGCTTACTTTGCGCCGACGCCGTGGACAGCGAAAAGGTAAGGCCCTTTTTGCGTCCTATTTCGCTCAGAATAGTTACACCTCCTATGGTGGCGCTATTGGGTGCGAAACCGGCAGCAATCGCACCGCGATGGTGCGATCGCTGCCGGCTAGTGCAGGCCTGCCACCCATTTCGGCCCCCCGCCCCTCATCTTTTAAAGTATCGCAGGCCTGCAATACTTTAGAAAATGAGGCCCATGGTCATAACCATGCACAATATTCTGTACCAAAGAATCAAACTAGGCAGCATGAAATGTTCACATATCTCTCTTATTTTATTAGACACTATAATTTTATTGACGGCAAATTCTCAAGAGGACAACAAGAAAATCCATCTTTTCAATTAAATGCATATTCTCCAGTCCTGAGATACTGTATCATACAAGTCAGAATCACTGGAGATTGTCGAAGAATGATATATACAATTTTGTGTGATCAGGCTGGACAGAAGAAGAAGGAGATTAAACATCCAGTCCAGGAGTTTTTCCTTAAACATGTTCAGAGGAAACACTGTTAGAAAATATTCTTGATTTATAACAATTTGAAACCAGCAGTACTCTAAATTATTGGTGGAATGATTTCATTTTACATGTTTTAAATAAAATGTTATGTAAGCATATTGTCTTAAAAAAGTCAAACAGAATTCCTTTTGATTTTTGGTGTTTGTACAAACTTAAAAAATGTTAATTGAAGACACCTTCATTTCGTGCAGCCATGACTTTTGATGCTTTGTTTTCAATTTAATCTAGCATGTTTATAGATCGCCAGTGTCTTAGTCTGATTATGTTTTCGGGGAAAAAAAGAACTGGTGAGCAATATAATTTAAGTCCCTAGTAATACAAAACAGACAAGGGGAATGTACAACACTTCATGCATCAGCAAACGCTAGTCTTTCTTCCCAAATGTGACTCTGTCTGTAATGATAATATGAAGAAAGCATGGTGACTAGCTGAGCGAACAGAAAACATGCTTTCCTACATTGCTGTCTGCCAGTAGGCAAAAATTGTATTGTTCCAGCTCCTACTGTAATACACAGCCTATATTTAGTCCATTCCATAAGACTCATATACATTTGACAACAAATTTTATTCAACTGTGTTAATACTTCATATAACATATCATTGGGTAGGGATGATCTAATCTTTCTACAAAAGAAGTTTGTGAACCAGTTTGAAGAACCTGCAGAAAATCAGCAGGTTTAATGGATTGGTTCAACAAACCTATTTTTAAAATATTTGCATCAATGGCAAAATTTGTGGTTATTTACATAAATCTGAAGTAAATCTTAGCAAATTCTGGCATGAACTTCAATGGATTGATTGATCTTCCCAAGGTTTATATGAATTAATATTTGATTTTCCCCAAGAGCCAAAAAAAAGCCATCCACTAGGGATGTACATGATTAAAAAAAATGAAAAATGCAACAAAATATCCTGATTTCATTATGTTTTGTCTTTAAATAAAACAAAAAAAAATTCCCTCAGAAATTTGATTTTTTTCATTTGCATTTTTTTGGCAAATAGCATGTGCCATTTGTAAATCACTTGCACTATTTCCAAATAATGTATGCCATTTGTGAATAGTGTGCACTATTTAGAAATAGTGTGCACTATTTGCCAAAATGAAACAAATAAAAAGTTCCCTGATGAAATGAAATTTGGTCAAAAACCTCCTCTCACCAAAATGAAACAAAACAAATTGTTTGATGTGCACACTTATAATATCCTCGGGATTTCCCCAGTGATCTTAAAAAGATCCACAGATTCTGGCAAAAACTATGATACTGTTTTTCTTTCAGATTTGCTGTTAACACTATTTTGCATTTGATTATTTTTTTTTCTAGATGGTTCTACATTGTAGGCATTTTTGAGGAGGAATACATTAAAAATGTGAACGAAACAGAACATCTATACCACACTAGTGGAAAATCATTCATAGAATAGTTAAGGGAAAAACAATTTTCTAGCTATACATTTTTGGCTAGATTTTAAAAACGCTGTATGCATAAAAATACTTATGTGAAGTTTAAGCAAAAGACTGCCCCTAGACGGGGGGGGGGAGGGAGAGAGAGAGAGATAGAGAGAGATTAGCTATAAGGCCCTCCTCTATAGGAGGCCCACCTAGTCACTCGAGGTGAGGTTTAGGTATTAGTGTAAGGGGGTTAGAGGCCACTTTGACATGCAGAGTGAGACGTACGAACAGAACAGTGCTCTCTTGTGAAGATTTGATGTCCTTCGGAGTGAGGAAACTTACACAAAGATGAGATTTGTACAATGTTCTCTCAACCTAGCTTGATTAGTCATCAAATCTTCACAAGAGAGCACTGTTCTGTTCGTATGTCACTCTGAATGTCAAAGTGGCCCCTAACACCTACACTAATACCTAAACCTCACCTCGGGTTACTAGGTGGGCCTCCTATAGAGATATAAATAGCTAACTACTACAAGGGCCTTATAGCTAGCTATAGCATGAACTGGAATACTCGTAAAAGGACAGTGAGCATCAAATTCTTGAACCTACTTTTCATATCTTTATACTTTTAACACCTTAAATAATTCATACATATAAAATACTTATTTGACAATTGATCTTGAACAGTCATTCTTGATTCAAGGACAGTGAACATACTGCCATCTCAGGAGTAGTTACATCATTAAAGATGAATTTTAAAAGCTCGAATATGTTGTACTGGTGCACGCCAAGTGGATTTTAAAAGCTGCCTGAGTTCATGCTTATCTCCCGCTGCTTGCACAAATGAAAAGATCCAAACAAGGGACAGGGCACAGGCGTGGTCTGGGCAGGGCAAGGGTGTTCCTGGATTTCAACTTCAAATTAGCCTTGCCACCGGCGCCCTCGAACTGAGAGCCCACCCACCATCCTTGGGCACCCTGCAGCACTTCTCCACCGCCATGAGAAAAAAAAAAGAAAAAACACCAGAAACTGAAAAGGGAACAGCAATGTGAGGGAGAGACCCGATTGGAAGCCCCGCCCCCCGATGTCATCAAGGGCAGCACCGACCGTTGAAAGGCACCTTGCCACCAGGCGCTGCGTGCCGTGCGTCACGCGCCGAAGGGGCGCGGCAAAGGGGCCCTCCCCTTTGTGCACCCCTTAGTGCAATTCGTAGTGCAAATGCCAGTTAATATCTTTGCAATTGAATGTCTCTCTTTTGTTTAATATACTTCCTGTTATGCCTTTTGCTCAATTGTTAAAAATCTTGCATTTTGAGCTTTTGTAAACCGTTATGATGGTTTTTACTGAATGACGGTATATAAAAGTCAACAAATAAATAAATACATAAATAAATAAATAAATAAATAAATAAATAAATAAATATTTATGCACACAGGCACTCGCTGGAGTCCCCTGTTGCCTAACTATACCTATATGGACGAAATGTATGTTGGAAAGCAAAACAAAAATTAACACATCAGTGGGGTTTTAAGGATCAGGGCTAACAGGGGAGAAGGGAGGTATTAAACTAGGAGGGTTTGGAAGTCCTCTTCCTTATCTCAGTGAACTGGGAATGAACTGGTAATGACGTTGGCGCGCATGTATTTTAAAATGCCCCCACTTACATGGTAGAAGTGGCATTTGTGCATAGGCACGTGTGCACGGGTTCAGGCTATTTTATAACATATATGCATTTACGCACGTATGTTATAAAATGGCCATGACCCTGGGTGCGGGCCGATGAATGCATGCACCTGTGCACCTGCGCACCTGTTTAAATGTTACCATCACCTGTGTATATAAAAACATCTTGTGTATAAAAGAATTTTTCAGTATTGTGTGACCATTTGCATTTATTACAGTTTTTGCTAATAACTCTTGTTTTCTATACAGCAGAAGAAATCCAGTCATTCAGTGCCCCTCTTCCTTTCCTTCCTTTTCCCCTGCTCTCCCTCCCTACCTGCGGGACACGAAATAGGATGGGGTGCAGACCCCTTCCTTGCAGTACTGAATTGGTGAGAGGGCTTCTGAGAGTGTCCCCTGCCAGCTCCATCGTAAGTCTCTGCTTTACATGCCCTCGGCCCACACAGACATCGTAGCGGAAGAGGCTTCCCCTGGCACGGCAGTTTGTGCTAAGTTACGCCTTGTATCTAATGGGGATCATGGTTTAGTGTTCAATGTATGACATTGCTAGTGTTCACATCTTTGGAGAGACCACTGGATTGTACTCACCACTCGTTTGATGTACTGGGTTATGCAGTAAATCCTTCTGGGTTCAGGTCCTACAGTTTCAGGGAAGGGAGGGAATAGAAATTGTGGGAAAATAGGTGGTCTAAGATGGCTCATGGAACTGTTGCTTTAACTTGTTTTCAGATAACTGCTGGTAATCTTTCCTTTCTTCTTTCTCTGCTTTGGTCTTTGGGGGGGGGAAGGGGCAGTATTGGAATAAAGGAAAAGATTCAGAAAAGAGCTTTTGTCTGCATTATCTTGTTTCCTGTACTTTTTTCTTATCTCTGAAAGCTATTTCCCTTAATGTGAGTGAGCTGAGCTCTCCTGCTAAAGGAACTGAAGCATTGACTGAGATTCAAATTATTCCTGCAGATTTTCATTATTACAAGAATCCTCTCTCCAAAACTAAGCACAAGAAGCTAAACAAATTTACGTGGATGCGGAAGGTGCACTTCTCCTTGTGCTGTTCTAAAAGAAGTAGGATTACAATCCTTATTCATGAGTTTTTTTCCTTTGGGGGTTGAAACTTTTTTACAAGTGCTTAACTGGCTTTCAATTTTCTCTGAAATTGTTTTAGAATTTGCAGGCTTCGATGCCTCAGGGAGTTTGAAATGGGTAGATTTTATTTGCCTACCTAAGCAAAGTATGGATAAACCAGGAACACCTTTTGGAAAGATGACCCCATAACTAAATATTAGTGAGGCCTTATGTCAGAATAGGCTGTCTAACATATGGAGGTCAATATTCACAAAAACAGCAAACGGATAACATTTCTGGCTAGTTTTAGCTGGATAAGTTATCAGCAATACTCAGCAGGATAAACATTCAGCTGAATATATATGAATAAAGTTATCTGGGCAACATTTATCAGATAACTTTCAAACCTAACCAGTCATGACTGAATATAGTTAGTTGGATTTAAATTTATCCAGAAATGTGTACCCGACCAATTTTATCTTAACTGGCTATATTTAAATTATATGGATGGCTCATGATTTGTAGGTTCGTGGGCACTTGGGCCAAGGTGAGAGGTGGTACCACCCATGAGGAGGAGCCCCACTGAGCCTCACCATCGGGAGGTGAGGTCTGGCCGCTGGGTGTGCAACACAAGAACAGATAGAAATGGAGGAGAGAGAGGGACTGGGAAGGCTGGAGAGGGTGACCCTGGGAATGGAGCCGCAGAACGAGGTACACCGGTGAGGGTTCCTCAGTAGAGATGATACAGCAATGGTCTGCAGACCGGGGTACACCGATGAGGTTTCCTCAATAGAGATGATACGGCAATGGTTCGCAGAGTGGGGTACTCCGACGAGAGTCCTTTGAAGAGATGTCACGGTGGAGGTCCACAGTGCGGAGTACTCACTGTAAGAAAAGGTTCCGGAAGTAACCCCAAGGAACAGGGATGGTAAAAGTTCAAGGTGCAGGGCCCTCCAAGGAGCAGATAGCCAGAGACGAGGAAGTCTCACACCGATGAAACAGGAGCAGGAAGGAGGAGTTTGTAGCGAAAGCAGCGGATTCAGAGAATGAGGGAACTCATTGCCAAGTCAATCTGAGAGAAGCCGGGGAGGAGCTAAATATTTCCTTGAAAGTGATGTCATCAGACGGGGATGGCCCAGGGTTCCCGCCCTGGGCCCTTTAAATACAGTCCTGGTAGTGCTCACGCGTGCCTAAGGAGGTCCACGGGCAGAGCAGGGAATGGCAACAGCGTCCCTGTTGCGAATCGAGGCTCCTCGTCTGCGGGTCGAGCCGTGAAGAAGAGAGATGCGCTGCAGGCACCTCCTCCAACTTGCAGCAGCACCGAAAACCGTCCCCGGCAGGAAGGTGAGTGGGGTCGGCCGCGTAGTTCGTGTTATGATTTTGTATGTGAATCCACAGTAGACCGTAATCTTACCTTCAGGGGATAGTAGAGCGATGTAGTTAGCGCTAGCGAGGGGTATCTCTCCAGTCCCCGAACAGGTGAAAGGCAGAAGAGTCCTAGATCCAATCCAATATCGCAGGCAGGCAGCAAACAGAGAAGTCCAGGTCCGATCCAATATCACAGGCAGGCAGCAAACAGAGAAGTCCAGGAAAACACTCCGAGGTCGAAACAAAGGCAAACCGCAAAATCACACAGGAGCACCAGCACAAGCAAGCCTGTAGCTGAGGCGAGATTGTGCTGGGCTCAGTTCATTATATATTTGAAGTTCCCGCGTGAACGCAGGAACTTCCGGGTTGAAATTAGACACGCCGTGATGGGCGGGGCTTGACTCGGGTCGCGTCGGCCTGCGCTGCTGCCGGAAGACGTCGGGGAATGGGCGTGGAAGCAGGGGCTTTTTGTGCCGCAGTGTGTCGTGAGGTAACAGTTCGTGGCCAACCGGCATAACAGTACACCCTCTTCAAGGCCCTCCCCAAGAGGATGAGATTGGCCCGGGAGCTGATTGTTCTCCAAGCCTTGTGAATTCGAGGTCAGAAGTCCAATGGAGCACAGAGGAACAACCATCTTAAGATTAGCCCGAGGAGAAACTGGGGATCTCAAAGGTGTCAAAAGGGCCACAGAGGAATGCCCTCCTCCGTTCATAAATTGCAAGAGAGCGTGTAACCTCTGGACCTCCTGCTCCTTGTAGGTCAGCAAGGATACAAAGCCTTTTGTGGCCTGCTTGTGCTTCCTTACGAGAGCTTCATGTTCAGATGTCTTGAGCGCCAACTGCTCCTTCAACTGAGCAAAAACATCCTTCAGGACGTTTTTCTGGAGAGAACCAGGTCTGGTCTGAGACTCTTGAGATTTTTCGCAGGGAAGGAGAGGGTTAGGAAGGACCGTAACCACGGTTAGGGACCGAAAAGACCGTGTGGCTTCTATACAGGTTTCCGAACACTGTGGCCCCCCCTGAATCGAATCAGGTGAAGACCAATTGAATTGTGGCTGATGTTTCTGCAGCCATGGCAGGCCCAGAATTACAGGACTCACGGCCGTAGGAAGAATGTAGAACGAAATGGGTTTGGAGTGATCTGGTCCTATTCTCAGGGACAGAGGTCGTGTGGCTCGTGTGACCTCCCCGGGGAGGAAGTTCCCATGTACCGAAGAGAGAACCACAGGAGGAGTCACTGGACATGTGGGAAGTTGATATTGATCCACAAGATCTTGCTGTATAAAGTTTCCCCTCGTGCTGGAGTCCACTAGGGCTTGAGTGGAAGTACAAGTGGAGGATAGTTCCAAAGAGGCGGGCAACAGGAACAGGGGCGAAACCATAGTAAGGCCGAGGGTTATAGTTTCTGCAGTCTCTTGATGAGGAGTCACCTTCTTCTTTTCAGGGCATTGGGACTGCAAGTGTGAAGAATTACCACAATAGGCTCAAAGTCCCAACTGGTGGCGACAGGAGCTCTCAACCACCGAGAGATGAGCATGGCCCAGTTGCATTGGTTCCTCAGGAGGCAACGGGTGGTCATCAGCTAGGAAGAGAGGGTCCTTGACGTGTACCCGCTGGGTAGCGAGATTCTCCCGGGCCCGCTCTTGGAGTCTTCGGTCGATCTTCCCTGTGAGATTGATGAGCCCTTCGAGGGAAGCAGGAAGTTCTCGTGCTGCAAGTTCGTCCTTGATTTGGGGGGCTAAGCCCTCTAGAAACATGGCGTGAAGGCTGTTCCCCTGCCAGTTTAACCCCATGGCCAAAGTTCGAAATTCGATGGCATAATCATTTAGGGAGCGAGAGCCTTGTCGCAAACGAAGGAGATCTGAACCCATGGTGGGCAGTGTCCTGGGTTCCTTGAAGACTTGTTTGAAAGCTGAGATGAAGTGTGGCAGGTTTTAGAGCAAGAGGTCAGAGCGCTCCTACAAGGGAGAGGCACAAACCAAGGCCTTGCCATCCAAAAGGGAAAGGATCAAGGTCGTTTTAACTGGGTCGTTTGGAAACAACGCTGGTTGCAGGATGAAGTGTATGTGGTATTGGTTTAAAAAACCCCGACACCACATAAGGTTTCCTGAGTAGTGCGGCAGTGCAGACAGAAGAATAGCCACTCGACCAGGATCTGAAGCCGGCGTGATAGCTGCTGGGGGTGGAGATGGGACGTTAAGTTGAGACAGGTCGTCTTGACGGGTGGTGAGACGGTTAACGTCTGCCACTACTAGCTCCAAAGTTGACTGGAGTTTCTGGTCAAGGCCGGGAATGGACTTGAGTACCTCCAAATCCACCGGTTGAGAGTCCAGGCGAGCGTTTAAGTGGTCAATAGAGGTAGCCAATGTCTCCAAGAACAGCTGCTGCTCTTGGATTTTCTGGGTCAAACCTGGAATGGACTGGAGAGTGGTCAGGTTCGCCAGGTCCATGACTTGGCAATCTGTTATGATTTGTAGGTTCATGGGCCCTTGGGCTGAGGTGAGAGGTGGTACTGTCCATGGGGAGGAGCCCCGCTGAGCTTCACCTTTGGGAGGCGAGGTCTGGACGCTGGGTGTGCAACACAAGAACATCTAGAAATGGAGGAGAGAGAGGGACTGGGAAGGCTAGAGAGGGTTACCCCGGGAATGGAGCCAAAGAGCAAGGTACAACGGTGAGGGTTCCTCAGTAGAGATGATATGGCAATGGTTCGCAGAGCGGGGTACTCCGATGAGGGTCCTCTGAAGAGGTGTCATGATGGAGATCCGCAGTGCAGAGTACTCACTGTAGGAAAAGGTTCCAGAAGTAACCCCGAGGAATGGGGATGGTAGAAATTCGAGGTGCAGAGCCCTCTGAGGAGCAGATAGCCAGAGACGAGGAAGAGACCCCCAAGGAGTGGGTACCCTAAGAAGTCTCACACCAATGAAGCAGGAGCAGGAAGGAGGAGTCTGTAGCAAAAGCAGCGGATTCAGAGAATGAGGGAACTCATTGCCAAGTCAATCTGAGAGAAGCCAGGGAGGAGCTAAATAGTCCCCTGAAAGTGATGTCATCAGACGCGGCTGGCCCAGGGTTCCCGCCCTGGGCCCTTTAAATACAGTCCTGGTAGCACGTACGCGCACCTAAGGAGGTCCACAGGAAGAGCAGGGAATGGCGACAGCATCCCTGCCGCGAATCGAGGCTCCTCATCAGCAGATCGAGCCACGAAGAAGAGAGACACACTGCGGTTACCTCCTCCAACCCGCAGTAGCACCAGAAACTGTCCCTGGCAGGAAGGTGAGCGGTGTCGGCCGCATGGCTTGTGGCCGACCGGCATAACACTGATGCATCACGCCAACCACATTAAACATGTTAAAACTATTGTTGGACATGGCATCTGATCCTACCACCTGCCCATCCAAGCACCACAAAAGATTGCAAAAGGTCGCATGCTTATCAGCCCAAGGAGCAGCCCCAGTTTCCCCTCATTTAAACAATTTCTTAAAACAGCCTTATATTGTATGAGCCTTGGGCCCCTACCTTAATCCCATCATCCCCCTTGCATCCCCTACATGAATCCTTTCATCCTAACTGATACCCTTGGAAACTCCCAGGATCACCTGGATTGCAGTACAATTGTACTGCTCCCATCAGCTTCCATCTTTGCTAGGATACCAATGCTGAAAAAGATAAGCTACCAGCATTATTTTCTGTCAATAATTCTCGTAGCTTGCATGTCCAACATTGTTGTTAAAACAACACTGGAAACCACCAGGAGTGGTAAAATTGTACCATGATCTCAGCAGACCTTGGGGTTTTCAGATACCTTGTAGGGTAGGGGAATTTGGGTTGTGAGCAGTATTTCTGCCAATTCACAAATTAATTCAAAAGGAACACGTGGGTGGGTTATTTTTCCTATTATGAAAGGTTTTCTTGACTGTCTAATGCTTCTCATTAAAGAACATTAGTGTAAAATGACTGTGTCAAAAGTTACTAAAAGGATCTCGCTCATATCTAGCGGTATAATTACCTCTCTTGAATCTCTTATATAAGAAGGACTTTCATGAACAAAGGGTCTTAGAAAACAATCTGTAACGCACATGGATGCAGCTATTATATAACATGCTCATGTTGGCGCATGCATATTATAAAATATGGGTCCCGCCGCACATACGTGCCAGATTTTCATGTCTACACGCGCATGTGCGGGTGGGTGGCCTGCTCCGCATGTGGGGGGGATTTTAGAAAAATATGCACGGCGATACAAGTAGGGCTTCTCCAGTTCCCTCCCAATCCACTCTAACCTTCCTACCTTTTCCCCTCTCCTCCCCAACCCCTAACCCTTTCCTAGCTATAATAATTTTTTTTTACTTTGCTGCTCCTTTTGGAGCAGTAGTAGACTCCGCACACCAGACAGCTGCTGGTGCGCACTTCCCCGGGACAGTGGCTATTGGTGCTGTCCTGGTCCACCCCCCCCCTCGCCTCACCCCTCCCCACCCATACCACACCCCCTCCCCACCCCTTTCAGCAGATCCGGCATTTGTGCGTGTGTTGGGGGTTACACGCATGGCCGGGCCACCCCCCGGGAGAAAAATGTTGTGAAAGTCAGATGTGAGCATGGCCCCCTGTGCCGTTACCTGACCAACACAACCCCAGAGCTGGCTTTGGTCCACACCACTCACAGGTGAGTACATCCAGGCTCGGGCTAGATTGAATCTGAAGACTGGAGATTTGGAGACTGACTGATGACTCAAGCAGAGCTGAAGTCTTGGAACAGGAACATTTGAGACTTGGAACAGGAATAGACTATCCAAAAAGTAGGATCCCTCAGATGAGAACAACCAACTCATGCTGGGCTCTGGAATATTCCTTCGGCTACTCTGAAAGCCCTTTCAGACTCACTGTTTGGGAACAGCTTGAGCATAGGTCAGATGATGGCTAAGATCTCTGGACACTCATGACAAGAAAGGCTGAAGATTCATGACAAGATGAAGGCTCTGAAGACTTGGAACATGATGAAGGCTCTGAAGACTTGGATCACACAGAAGGCTGGAACAAGAACTTCGGAGATCAGAGACAGGACTCAGGAACTTGGAGCTCAGAAACTCGGACTCTAAACCCAAGAAAGAGACTGAAGACTTGAACCAGTGGGAAGACTCAGAAGACTTGGAGCGAAGATTCTGATGATTGAGACAGGACTCTAAAGACAAGGAGCAGGCTTCAGGATCAGGTTCAAGACTTAGAATTCAGGAACCAGGAACAGGAAGATCATTGATGATCACACGAGTCAGGAGACCAGGAAAATAACAAGAGACCACAAAGGACCATTTGAAAGCCTGGAGCAATGGGAGGTGGCCTTTTAAAGGTCCAAGGCAGTGATGTCAACAGGAGGGGGCTGCTGGGCTTTTCCACCATGGTCCTTTTAAATCTTGAGCAG
The DNA here is from genome assembly GCF_901001135.1 of Rhinatrema bivittatum. Lineage (NCBI taxonomy): Eukaryota > Metazoa > Chordata > Amphibia > Gymnophiona > Rhinatrematidae > Rhinatrema > Rhinatrema bivittatum. The sequence goes on along the minus strand of NW_021820876.1, from coordinate 47,503 downwards.
GGGCGTGGGTGCGTGCATGCACCTATGGAGGACATGATGAGCAGAGCAACGTTGGTGATGTTCCAGGCCTTGAAGACCAAAGGCAGTAGCTTCTTTCCCATTGAGGAATGCTCGGCTAGGAGCGGCGACGTCTCAAGGCTATGCTGCGCAGAGGTGGAGTCCAGGTGAGTGAGGCCACTTGTAGTGTCCTACCACGAGCAGTAGCACAACAGAACCCTGCCATCAAAGCCCACCCCTCCAGCTTACTTTCTTTGGCTTCAAAGGAGACATAGCTAATCCCTTACCAACAGGGGCTCGAGGGGCAAACACAGGATCTGAAGATAACTTGGTTTCAGGAACTGAAGCGAGAAAACATACTGAACTGAAGGCTTGGATGAAAATAAGATTGCAGGCTTGGATGAAGACAAGACTGCAGGCATGAACAAAGACAAGGCTGAAGGCCCATCATGGGGATGCATTTTTCAAGCTCTTGCCCTTCGCAATCTGTTATGAAAGATTGTTATGAGCGTGAGCCCCTGTGCTGTGACATGACCGACACAATCCAAGGGCTGGCTGTAGTCCATGCCATTGGCAGGTGAGCACATCCAGACACAGGATAGGCTGAAGCTGAAGACTGGAAACTTGGGACAGACTGAATACTCAAGAAGAAATAAAGCCTTGAAACAGGAACACTTGAAGATTTGGAAGAGGAACACTTTTGGAATGAGAACAGACAAACCAGGAAGTAGGAGATCTCAAATGAGAACCAGCAACCCATGCTGGTCTCTGGGGTAGCCCTCTGACCACTCCAAAAGCCCTTTCAGACTCACCATTTAGGAACAGCTTGAGCTTAGGACAGATGAAGGCTGAGGACTCTGGACAGTCATGACAAGATAAGGCTGATGACTCTGAAGATTCATGACAAGACGAAAGCTCTGAAGACTTGGAACACAACGAAGACTCTGTAAACTTGGAACACAATGAGGGCTCAGAACTTGGAACAGGCAGAAGGCTCGAACAATAATTACAGAGATCAGGGACAGGACTCAAGAACTCGGAAATCAGACTCAGGAACTTGGAAATCAGGAACTCAGAATATAAAACCAAGGAAGAGACTCCGAAGACTTGAACCAGCGGAAAGACTCAGATTTGGAATGAAAATTATGAAGATCAGGACAGGACTCTAAAGACAAGGAACAGAACTCAGGAGCAGGCTCAGAACACAGAATGCAGGAACCAGACAAGGACCAGCAACATCAAAGCCCATCGATGATCACATGAGACTGGAGACCAGGAACATGACGAGACCATGAAGGTCTGGAGCAATGGGAGGCTTTTTAAAGGCCCAAGGCAGTGACATCATCAGGAGGGGCCACGGGGCTTTTCCCTTTAAATCTTGAGCAGGGGTGGTCATGCACACCTAGGAAAGACAGGAACCGTAGAGTGATGTTGGTGGCAATCCAGGCCACTGTGGAAGACGACAGCAAGGGTCAGGTTCTGTTGACCAGGAGCGATGTTGGTGGTGTCTCAAGGCTGTGCTGAAGCAGAGGTGGCATCCGGGTGAGTGAGGCTGCTTGAAGGGCTCTCCCTCGAGTGGTAGCACAACAAAAAGGAATAGGATTTATGTATCTTTGGGGAAAATATAAATAGTGTAAGTGACAGGATATAGCAGAGGCAATTTCAAAATTGTGCAGGCAGGAGGAAAGCAAACGGGTACTTTTATCTGTGGATTTTACACTCATTTTCAAAGGGAAAGTATTTAATCACTTTCCCTTTGAAAATTGCCTAAGGAAAAAAATTACCTGCAGATTTGCACTGCTTTTTCTGTGGTTACTTTTTCCAACCAAAACAATGATTGCAGTTTTGAAAAGCATTGTTGCATCTCTTGCACCTAACATCGCCCTGCAAAAAATTGGTTAAAAGTAATCATAATACGTAGGTGATTTTCAAAAAGCCTTTTTACCTGGATATATAACCAGTCAACACAAATAAATGGTTTTTGAAAATTGTCCTCCTAAGAGTCAGAAAACCCTGTTGTTCACCAAGAGTCAACAGCTATTGCATATTAAGTTGTAAAGACCATAACAGTGTCTGGCAAATGCTACCACCAAATTGCTCTGTTTCTTGGACGTAGTCACTCTTATCCATGATGACTATCGCAGCATTTCTTTGCAGGATTGAAAAGAATATCCCAGCCCCGTGTTCCTCTCAGGTTAAATTATAGAAAACACTATGATTTTTCTTTTCTAATGCTGCCACATCTTTCAGTGCAAGTGACTGAAGAGCATAAATAGCAACATCCAAAGTCGCATGTCCATGTGCACTATCCCTTATCCATCACATTGGTTTCCCTACTCCTACGTGGCTTGTGTTTCTCCTTGCTAAAACCCTCACACTATAGATTGCAGTAAGAGATTTTGTATATTAGGATACCAACATGTGCTTCTTGGCTCTGTGGAATGTATGACATTGCCAGTGCCCCTGTGCTCATTTTGCCTGTTTAACAATATAAAAAACAAATACAAAGAAAATTCAAAGAAAACCAGACCAAATCAAAGCTCAGGATGACTTGAAGTTTGGCTGGCAACACTTTTCTCTGTCTCTGCTTTAAACTATTTTTGATGGCAAATTTATTTTAAACATGCGTTGAGTAAAACAAAGCAGACTTCAAAACCACTTAACAATCCATTGATAAATGTGATTCAATGTAACATTAGAACTTGGACTGTAAATGTTCATTGTTATTCTAATCACCCTGGCAATCCTTTGTTCACATAAAAATGCAATAAAAAATTAATTTTATTAAAAAGATTTATGGGTCTACAAGATTTAGCAAGGCAGGTTGTTTAAAACAGTACAGAATTTTAGCATTTAGATAATATTGACAAAGTGCACATGTTGTTCATTAGAACTAGTTTTAAATTGCTTCTTCCCTTGGCTAAAGCTGAATGCAATCATCTTAAATGAATTAATAAGGGGAAAACATTTTACTTTTGAGGTCATCCCAATTAGCTAATGCGATTGCACTCTTTTGTAATGCAATTGTGCAAGCATTGTGGTTTGCGTCTAAGATTTGAAACTCATTACATGTGGAATACTATTACGCTGCTACTTTCAATAAAGGAGAACCTATACAGGAACTGTTTTATCTGTCCCAATGAACTGACACACAAGAGCCAACAGACGGCTTACTATTTCTTCTTCAATAATAGTTGAAAAGTAGATTTGAGCTGCATGATACATGACAATTTTCAAGGTATTTTCATGCGCTGCTGCAGCTCTTCCAACCAATTCAAACTTCAAAGTGCACAAGCACGAAAACACTAAGAGTGGAATGCTGCAGTGGTTCTGTCGTCTCATGTTATTCTATAATGGGTTATGCAATTTTGGTCCTCCAGGGCTATAAATCGAAATGGTTTTCAAGATAAACATAAAGATATGGACTAAAAGAGAAGTAAGTGCCACAACAGGTAAGCAAGATCTGCAAGGGAGGTGTGAAAATATAAAACCAACAAGAATCAAACCGAACATAAAATGAAGGCCCCCCCCCCCCCCCTTTCCAGGAACACTTTTAAGCAGGGGGGGTGGAGCGCACTCAGTACTAGGGCCTAGTCCCGAGCCAGTCCTACAAAACCCTGGCAAATATGCTTCGAAGAGGGACGGATTACCTTTGGGCCCAAGGCATTTATAATGGTATAGCACCAAGGAGACACTTGATACAAGATTTTGATGTTCCAAAAATAAAATGTCTTTATTAAAACAGTTCAGAGTAGAAAAATGGCAATTGGTACAGGTTTTCAGTTTTGAAATTCCAACAGCGGGTGCTGAGATTTTACAATGTAGTTGCTAATCCTTGTTTGTGCAGCTTCCTGGGATACCCTCACTCCTTTTCTTGTGGTTTAAGGCTCCCTTGGACAGATGCAGGCTCCCTGGCTTCTGAATAACCAAATTTGAATCGTTCTCCCTCACATCTCTTTCCTTCTCTCCTCTGGACTCCTGGATCAGACTAGCAGCTGGGCAACTCTCTCCTTTTCTCCTTTCTTCTTTCCATACTGTTGGTTACCTCTGGAAAGGCACCCAACCTCACTCTTCCTGCAAAAATCAAGGTCTTTTTTCCCCCATAAGAAGAGAAACTAGGGATGTGCAGAAGGAAAAAAATTGTTTCGATTTGTTTTTCATTTCGCCAGGACCCAAATTTGTTGCATTAGTTTCATAGGGGGAAAAACCAATTTGTTGATTAGTTTATTCGTTTTTCGTTTTCCCATTAAAGTCAATGGGGGAAGTATTTGCAGCCTATTTTGGGCTGCAGAATTGGGATTTTCTTATCAATTCTGATGATACTTCTGGGGAGCAATCATCAGAACGAGAAAAGAGCTCCAAGGTACTTAGACTGTGGCAAAGTGGCACCAAAGTGGCATGAATAGCCTAAGGCACTGTAAAGGAGCAAAGGGGTACCAGGAGTGGCAAGAGGGCTTTAACAGAGGCACAAAGCAGCAGCGAGAGTGTCAAAATCACACCACAGCTTCAAAAGAGAGCACAGATAACAGTTGCATGAACCCTCGAAGGCAGCAAACAGGCAAACTGGTAAGACAAATGGCATCAACATCCTACAGCACAATGAAGGGGGAACATAGCAAGCAGAAAGAGTGTCAGAAAAAAACCACAAGATGCAGATAAAGGGGCAAAGCAGCAGAAAGACTAGTATCAACACACTGAGGAACCATGATAGTAGCAAGAACACCACAAGGAGCAGAGTGAGTCATCTGGTGTATGGCAGCAAGGCAGAGTGGTATAAAGTTGATAGGGGCAAGACAGGCTGGCAGAGTTGAGGAAGTCAGGTCCCTGTGGTTTTGACAGGGGCATTACAGGCTGACCCCAGGGAGAGTTCCCTTTCCTTTGTGCAGGAAAGGGCTCCCTAGAATGGGTTGGCCCTTAGAGTGGAGCACGAGCCTTCAAAGTGTGGTGATTCGACATGGAGGAGGTTTCCATGTGAACAGAGGTTGTGGTTCAACATGGGTGAATGGGTACTAAGAGATAGGCTGGCTACACTCGGGGAGAGTTCCCTTTCCTTTGCGCAGGAAAGAGCTCCCTAGAATGGGTTGGCCCCTAGAGTGGAGCACAAGCCTTCAAAGTGTGGCGAGTCGACGTGGAGGAGGTTTCCATGTGAACAGTGGCTCAACATGGATCGGTGGGTACTAAGAGATAGGCTGGCTACACCTGGGGAGAGTTCCCTTTCCTTTGCACAGGAAAGGGCTCCCTGGAATAGGTTTGCCCCGAAAGTGTGGTAGTTCCATTGGCGTCTAGTGAATACCCAGAAGCTATTAACTGCTTATGCACTTCAGCTGATGACAAAGGAACTTGAAGAGCTCTCAGAAATAAGAAAACTGCTACTCAAGTCCAAATCTACAATATAAACCTATGTTGACTTTGTAGTTTCAAATCTTTTTGGAGGAGGAAGCGCTTTCTATGAGTGTTTAGGCCTTTAACATTGAGAGAGATTATCTTAACCATTATCAAATAGTAGAGGAAACATCGCTGTAGGTTTATGGAGATTTTCCTGCAAATATCCAAATGGACCTTGGGTATGTGTTGGAGAGTGAGAATGTATCATCGCCCCAGTTTTATGAAAAGAGGATAATCTGGATCTGTCTAAGTTGGAAAAGTTAGTCGGGTACTCTAACTCCACTGCCTCCTTCACCTTAACCAAAAGGGATTTGCTCACCATCGTTTGTGAATCCATCCCCTGGGGGGTACCTGATGGACACTAGGGATGTGAATCGTTTTTGAACGATTAAAATTATCGTCAGATAATTTTAAAATTGTCCTAAATCATTAGAGTGCACGATACAATACAAATGCCCCCGATTTATCGTCAGGGGCATTTGTATTGTATCGTTAAATAGGGCACGGGAATTATTTGGGGGAGGGCGGGAAAACCGGCACACCAAAACAACCCCTAAACCCACCCCGACCCTTTAAAACCAATTCCTTACCCTCCCCCACCCTCCCGAACCCCCCCAAAATGTTAAATTACCTGGTGGTCCAATGGAGTGGGGGTCCCGGCGCGATCTCCCGCTCTCGGGCCATCGGCGCCATTTTGGCTGCCACTAATTAAAATGGCGCCGATGGCCCGATAAAAAAAAAACCCCACCTGACTCTTTAAATCGACCCCCCTTAGCCTCCCCCACCCTCCCAACCCTTTTTTTTTAGGGAGGCCCGCGCCGCTAAAAAAAAAACCCCACCCGACCCTTTAAATCGACCCCACCCTCCCGACCCCCCCAAAACCTTTTAAAATTTACCTGGTGGTCCAGGGGGGCCTCGGGGAGAGATCCAGGGGGGCCTTGGGGAGAGGAGAGATCCAGGGGGGCCTCGGGGAGAGATTTCCCGTTCCCAGGCATCACCTGTTCTAAAAAAAAATGGCGCCGATGCCCCTTTGCCCTTACCATGTGACAGGGTATCCGTGCCATTGGCCGGCCCCTGTCACATGGTAGGAGCACTGGATAGCCAGCGCCATCTTTACTCATCAGCCCCTATTATAGAGTATAGTATAATAGGGGCTAATGAGTAAAGATGGCCGGCGCCATCTTTAAAGATGGCGCCAGCCATCCAGTGCTCCTACCATGTGACAGGGGCTGGCCAATGGCACGGATACCCTGTCACATGGTAAGGGCAAAGGGGCATCTGCGCCATTTTTTTTTTAGAACAGCTGATGCCTGGGAACGGGAAATCTTTCCCCGAGGCCCCCCTGGATCTCTCCCCGAGGCCCTCCTGGACTACCAGGTAAATTTTAAAAGATTTTGGGGGGGTCGGGAGGGTGGGGTCGATTTAAAGGGTCGGGTGGGTTTTGTTTTTTTAGCGGCGCGGGCCTCCCTAAAAAAAAAATTAGCGATGTGAATTGGAATCGGAAACGATTCAAATTCACATATCTTAACGATCAGATTCCCCCCCCCCCAGCCGAATCTGATCGTTAAGACGATCTGGCACACGATTCACATCTCTAATGGACACCGCTACCTTCCCAGTCTCTGTCTCCCCCCCCCCCCCCACACCCGCCGGACCCATTTGCTTCAAGAGTTAGTGCAACACTTTCTAATTACTTAACGTGTCTACCAATAATACTTTCAAACGGATTGTAACCATCAATAATAAAACAACATGTTACAAAGAGAAGTGTGAGTTCTAAACTTGAAGTAAACTCCTTTTTGTTCAGCACATTCTCATTTGCCCTTGAGATGATCAAGAAGAGAGACAATACCCTTATTAAATAAACATACAGATGCTTACTGTGACTCCAACATCGCTCTAAGCTTCAACGGCAAGAGGAAATGTGGAAAAAAGGATTTGCTATCACAAAGAGGGGAGTAGCTGGCTTGTTACGGCGGTTACTACCCCAAACCAAATAAGCCTAATACTTCACTTTCCAAGCATATACAGCATAGTTCTCTGCTTCAACGGCAGGGGAGAAGAAAAGAGGGTTTGCACTCACAAAGCGGGGAGTAGCTGGCTTATTACGGCGGTTACTACCCCAAACCAAATGTGCCTGATACTTCGCTTTCGATGCATATCCAGCATGGCTCTCTGCTTCATGGCATGGGAGAGGCTGATACATCAAGCATTTCCAGCATAGCTCTCTGCTTCAACAGCAGGGGAATAAGAAAAGCTGAGGCTTCACGCATATCCAGAATAGCTTCAACTGCAGGGGAGAAGAAAAAAAAAAAAAAAAGGATTCGCACTCACAAAGCAGGGAGTAGCTGGCTTGTTACGGCGGTTACTACCCTAAACCAAAAGGGCCTGATACTTCACTTTCAATGCATAACCCGCATGGCTCTCCGCTTCAACGGCAGGAGAGAAGAAAAACAACCAATAGGGGCTGTATGACATAGTCTGGGTAAAGGGAATAAACATGGGTGTAGCTTGCTTATTGCAGCAGTTACTACCCCTACTACCCCTAACTAATCAAGCTAGGTATTTCACTTGGATGCAGCTCCATCACTGCTCTCTACATTAATTGTGGGGGTGGAAGGGAAATAGAACCAAGAGTTAAGAGAAAATGATAAGTATGAGAGAAAAAAATGTGTGAAGCTTGCTGGGCAGACTGGATGGGCCGTTTGGTCTTCTTCTGCCGTCATTTCTATGTTTCTATGTTTCTATGTTTCTATGTTTAGATCTTTTACCATCAGCCCTTATCGGCAATAAGGTTCCGATAAGGGCTTCGTAGGCTTATCATTCTGATAAGGGCTGGGCCGTGGATGGCTTCATAGGCAACCAGCCAGCTGGTTGCCTTCGAAGCCATCCATGGCCCAGCCCTGTCATCTCCATCGTAGGTCTGCATCCAGGGCTACATGTGACGGGGTCCTGGGAGCTGGGGTGAATTCAAAACTGATACCGGCTTGGGTGAAGCATTAAGCAGTCTCTGCTAGCATTTTAAACCTGTATGAGATACTTTGATGCTGGAAAATCAGTGCAAATGGAAAGGCCCATCTGTAGCGAATCTCTGCGCGTCGTAAGACAGTTGTCGCCTCGCGCAGTAGGCACCTCTTTTGCCGCGTTGAGGGCGCTAAGTCATTGTAGATGATAATGTCATGGCTACGCCATTTCCATTGGGGATGAGCCCGTGCCAGCTTGACAATCTCTTCTTTTTGTTTATAGTGAAGAAATTTAATAATGATGTCCCTGGGCTGGTTGTTTCGTTTGGGCCCTAGTGCCCGATGTGCTCGTTCCAAATCCACCTGAAAGATGCGGTCATGCTCCTCTGAGGGGATGCTGAACCAGGTCCAGAGATCTTGACAAATGGTCATCGCCGTCTGCATGCAATCCGCATATTGCTCCTCCTCAGGAACTCCTCTAATACGTATGTTGGACCTGCGGGATTGGTTTTCAAGATCTTCTACTTTGTCCCCCAGAGCTTCTAACTCCGTCGTGAACTGTTTTGTTTGGGCTGACAAAGCCTCCATCTGAACACTTTGTCCATCCGCTCTCCCGTCTAATTCATCCACACGGGATCCCAGTTCCATAGATGGTTTTCAGCGGTGATGAGTCAGACGAACTGAACGAAATCACTGTGAACCTAGAAGATGTAATAGGCCAGATTGACAAACTAAATAGTAGCAAATCACCTGGACCAGATGGTGTGCATCCTAGGGTACTGAAGGAACTAAAAAATGAAATTTCTGATCTATTAGTTAAAATTTGTAACCTATCATTAAAATCATCCATTGTACCTGAAGACTGGAGGGTGCCCATTGTAACCCCAATATTTAAAAAAGGCTCCAGGGGCGATCCGGGTAACTATAGACCTGTGAGCCTGACTTCAGTGCCTGGAAAAATAGTGGAAACTATTCTCAAGATCAAAATCGTAGAGCATATAGAAAGACATGATTTAATGGAACACTGTCAACATGGATTTACCCAAGGGAAGTCTTGCCTAACAAATCTGCTTCATTTTTTTGAAGGGGTTAATAAACATGTGGATAAAGGTGAACCGGTAGATGTAGTGTATTTGGATTTTCAGAAGGCGTTTGACAAAGTCCCTCATGAGAGGCTTCTACGAAAACTAAAGAGTCATGGGATAGGAGGCGATGTCCTTTCATGGATTACAAACTGGTTAAAAGACAGGAAACAGAGCGTAGGATTAAATGGTCAATTTTTTCAGTGGAAAAGGGTAAACAGTGGAGTGCCTCAGGGATCTGTACTTGGACCGGAGCTTTTCAATATATATATAAATGATCTGGAAAGGAATACGATGAGTGAGGTTATCAAATTTGCGGATGATACAAAATTATTCAGAGTAGTTAAATCACAAGCAGACTGTGATACATTACAGGAAGACCTTGCAAGACTGGAAGATTGGGCATCCAAATGGCAGATGAAATTTAATGTGGACAAGTGCAAGGTGTTGCATATAGGGAAAATAACCCTTGCTGTAGTTACATGATGTTAGGTTCCATATTAGGAGCTACCACCCAGGAAAAAGATCTAGGCATCATAGTGGATAATACTTTAAAATCGTCGGCTTAGTGTGCTGCAGCAGTCAAAAAAGCAAATAGAATGTTAGGAATTATTAGGAAGGGAATGGTTAATAGAACGGAAAATGTCATAATGCCTCTATATCGCTCCATGGTGAGACCGCACCTTGAATACTGTGTACAATTTCTGGTCGCCGCATCTAAAAAAAAGATATAGTTGCAATGGAGAAGGTACAGAGAAGAGCAACCAAAATGATAAAGGGGATAGAACAGCTCCCCTATGAGGAAAGGCTGAAGAGGTTAGGGCTGTTCAGCTTGGAGAAGAGACGGCTGAGGGGGGATATGATAGAGGTCTTTAAGATCATAAGAGGTCTTGAACGAGTAGATGTGACTCGGTTATTTACACTTTCGAATAATAGAAGGACTAGGGGGCATTCCATGAAGTTAGCAAGTAGCACATTTAAGACTAATCAGAGAAAATTCTTTTTCACTCAACGCACAATAAAGCTCTGGAATTTGTTGCCAGAGTATGTGGTTAGTGCAGTTAGTGTAGCGGGGTTCAAAAAAGGTTTGGATAAGTTCTTGGAGGAGAAGTCCATTAATGGCTATTAATCAAGTTTACTTAGGGAATAGCCACTGCTATAAATTGCATCAGTAGCATGGGATCTTCTTAGTGTTTGGGTAATTGCCATATTCTTGTGGCCTGGTTTTGGCCTCTGTTGGAAACAGGATGCTGGGCTTGATGGACCCTTGGTCTGACCCAGCATGGCAATTTCTTATGTTCTTATGAAGCAATATCTTCTTTCATATTCTCGATGCATTCTAGTATTTCTGCTTTATGGTTTCGCATATCCGACTGAAGTTCAATAAAACATCCACGTATTTCATTCCGCGTGGGGAAATCTGGAACTGGGTCCCCCGGGGTGATCTCCAAGCCCTCTATTCTTGCATCAACTGCTTCTTCTCCAGCATTCCTTAGACCTTGGGATGTAGTCAGCATTATCATTGTCTCGGTTACATTTTCTTCCGCTATTTTGCTAAAAGCAAATTGCTTTAAATCTGCCACTTTTCTGCGTGCGGCCATCCCGACCCCAGGATGCTTGAAATTTTCTCAAATAAGAATTGGTAGATCTGTGTCTTGAAGAAGATTTATCTTAATAGATGCTTAGTGGAAAAAGCTCAGTGAAGAAAATTCAATGGGTCCAACGAAGGCAGAGGAGGAGACCAGGAGGAGGAGGAGGAGGAGACAAAATCGGCATTCAGGCGATCATTTCACAGTGGCGTCCATCAGCGCCCCCCTCCTGTACTGCTTTTAAAAGTTCATGATAGTTCGGGGCTTTCTAGTCAGGCTCTCTGTCTGGTCCACTCCATCACACACTTCCCTCAGTTTGTTGTGGAGCAGTTTAATTGTGGGTACGTAGGTATTTCATTGTGAAAACTATTTTGCCACACACAGCCAAGCCTCAGTGAGGTGAGTCGGTGGCCGAGGTTTAAACTGAGACTTCCACTGATTCCTCCTTGTTAAGATGTCCGCCACTAAGCAGATACAGAGTCAGAATTATCTAGTTGTTGAAGCTCACCCTCCCCCTCTGTTTATTCCTGTGTCTGCAGCACCCCGTAGCCTGCTCACTCCCCTCGTCTCCCACCGGTTCCGCCACCTGCTGAGAAATTTCAAGGGAAAGATAGCCTCTCTAAATTGGTAGAGGCAGAAAACAGTTTGGTTTAGTTGGCTTCAGTTTGTGCAGCGTGCAATGGCTGTAGGAGACTGTAGGGGAGGACGAGGGGGGATTGGACTGAGACTCCAACACTAGATTGCCAGCTCCTCCCGCGATGCACGCCACCCCAACTGCAAGGATGGCACAATCGTTTATTCATGGCTTCCCTGTGCAGCTGTTATGGTGTGCAAACGTTTGCCCCGATAGTTGCCTACGCCAGCTAACTTACAGTGTTTTCTTTTGTTTTCGCGTGTTGCATAATGGCGGCTGGTATAGCAGGCAGTCGGAGTCTTCTCCCCGGCTCAGCCTTTTTCCTGTCCCTCAAACTGGTCTCTTCCACTGGCGATTGCTATCCACCCTGGCCGCTAAGTCTGACGCCACTGTGGGCCTCCGGATGGAGGTGCTAATCCGGAAGGGATCGCAAATGATGAGAGTTTGTCAAATGGAGCCTCAAGCTCAGACAACCACCCTCCGATTTGGAAAGCCACGCCGCGATGAAATATATATTATTTTAAGTTGTGGGGAGCTTCTCCGTGTCTTCAGCTATCACCAGTTAGGAGCAGGGGCTGAGGGTGACTATTTTCGATCTGTTATCTTGGCAAGGTCCACAGCCAATATGGCGGCCGGGATAGTGAAAAAGTCAGGACTGCACTGTTCCCTAGAGCTCCCGACCCCGGACAACTATCCCACTTGCAAGGACTCGATTTGTACCCGCTTGTCGTGCCTATGTTGATGCTGTATTCATAGTCCAATTTTGTTGACTATATCACGGCATGTTAGCTGTTTTAAGTTTCACCGGGTGGGAGCTCCAGGTATCTGCTGCCTTCTCGCATCGCGGCGAACAGTGCCCCCCAACTTTGTAGTTTACACAGTGCCTCTGTAAACTTTGGGAACACAGAGGATGAACTAGAGTGCAACTTCCACCAGTTTTCTATAGTACTAGAAACATTAATGTTGGCACCTAAGATAGATTTAGGGAAAATTGCACATATTATGAAGGTCATGAAAACTATTGAGCATATGAAATATTCCAGCTCCAAACAAACATCTTAAGTCAGCTTTTTATGTTCTTACATTCCAAATGTTGCAAAACAGGAAAAAGAATATTCTGTAGTGATGCACAAATACATGAAACTGGTCAGGCCCTTGTAGTGATGTAAGGGCTGAACAGAGGACAGACAGGCACAGCGGTTGAGGTCAGGTATATGTGCTGATATTATTTGGAGCATATGAAGCAGTTGGAGCTGCTGCAAGGCTTTAAATTGCTTTTATTCATCTTGCCATTCACAGGGAAATTTTGGAAACCCAAGCAAAGGAATGTTTATTTTCAAAAACACTAGCATTTCCATCAACTCTGGTGCCATCCTTGAGCGGTGAGGGCTCATGATATCCCCTGTCTTTGAAAATACACATTCACTGGGCACACTGGTTGGTGGACATGACAGATATCAATGAGTCACTTTGGCTAGGTGTGGCCAGACAGTGGACATGTATGCCAAAATATGCCAGGGCTCTGTCTGCATGTCCTCTATGGGCTCTGTGAGATACCATGTCACTGACATTTGTGCTGGTGTCTCCTTTGCTTGGGTGGGCTGAGAGTCCTTCTTGCCAGCTGCTTTCACTCTAACCTGTTCCAGAACAGATGCTTGTTTATGGGCAACTTGGCTTTGGCATACTGAAGTGAAGGAAGAAGTACTAGCTGTCGCTGACAGAGTGCTGTTCCTGCTTGGGCTTGGACTACTCTCTGAAGTGCCCGCTGTTTCCTCCTCTGCTTCATGCCTAATCTGTCTCTGCCTATGGTGCTCCTGTTCACGGACATTTACTAACAGCAGGTCCTTCACAAATGTGAGACAATTGGACTGTAGGGCGAGTTTCCCCTTTCACACAGGGATCACAGACTGTGGCGAGCATGTATGTGTGGTCTTTGTTAAGGTCTTAATCTCTAGAGATGTGAAATCGGAACTGGAATCAGTTCGGTTCTGGTCCGATTCAAATCTTATAATTTTTATCATCCAGCTCGATTGGTTTTTTTGTTTATCGGCTGCGCCCGATCCGATAAACAAAAAACCCCCCTTGACCCTTTAAAACTGACCCCTTAGCCTTCCCCACCCTACCGACCCCCCCAAAAAATGTTTTGAAATTACCTGGTGGTCCAGTGGGGGCACGGGGAGCAATCTCCCGCTCTCGGGCCGTCGGCTGCGCTAATAAAAATGGCGCTGATGGCCCTTTGCCCTTACCATGTGACAGGGTATCCATGCCATTGGCCGGCCCCTGTCACATGGTTGGAGCACTGGATGGCCAGCCATCCCGGCGCCCCCACTGGACCACCAGGTAATTTTAAAACTTTTTTTGGGGGGGAGTCGGTAGGGTGGGGGAGGCTAAGGGGTCAGTTTTAAAGGGTTGGGGTGGTTTTTTTTTATCGGGCCATCAGCGCCATTTTTATTAGTGGCAGCCGACGGCCCAAGAGCGGGCGATCGGTCCCGGGGCTTTCACTGGACCACCAGGTGATTTTACAATTTTTTGGGGGGGGGGGTTTGGGAGGGTGAGGGAAGGTAAGGGATTAGTTTTAAAGGGTCGGGTGGGTTTAGGGGTTGTTTTGGTGTGCCGGTTTTCCCACCCTCCCCCCAAATAACTCCCGTTAGTGGACACAAACCCGATTAACGATTTTTCATGATAAATCGGGGGAATTTCTATTGTATCGCACTCTTTAACGATTTTTGACGATTTAAAAAATATTGGACGATATTTTAAATCGTCAAAAAACGATTCACAGCCCTGTTAATCTCTCTTGCACCTGCTTCTGCAAAAAGTCCAGGCAATGTAGCACCTCAGCTGTCATTCCCTCTTCCTGTTTAAAGCCCTCCAAATTTTCCTCCAGAAAATTAACTATAGGGATGATGTTAGCCAAGGTGGCACTTCTGGAATTCAGCTCCTCCATGACATCCTTGAAGGACTGCAGGATTTTTACCACCTGACTCATGACTAACCAATCATGATGCCCTAGGGGACTCTGCACACACTCTGCAGTCCATGCTGCAGAATGTTCATGAAGGGGTGTCGCTGCTCCACTAACCACTGCAAGCATCATATAGGTAGAATTCCACCAAGTGTCAATGTCTTGAATGAGATGCTTATGAGGCATCTCCAAATCAGTCTGCTTTTGTCGGAGAACCTGCCCCGCCTTCACACTTCTGTAGAAGTACGCTGCTATGTTCCTTCACTTGTGTATTAACGTATGCAGGTATTCATTCTCTTGGTGATTGGACTCCAACCCCAGGGCTGACTTCACTACCAGGTGCAGAGTATGTGCAAAACATCGGATGTTCTGAAAGCACCCATTGCATATTGCCTTTACCATGTTTGCACCATTGTCTGTGACAAAGAACCCTGCCTGAAGATTCCTGTCTCACTGGTGTAGCTGCCAGCCCACCAGCATCTCTCTGATGCATGCTAGAATATTGGACCGGATGGTATACATCCCCAGAGTTCTGAAGGAACTAAAAAATGAAATTTCAGACTTATTAGTAAAAATTTGTAACTTATCATTAAAATCATCCATTGTACCTGAAGACTGGAGGATAGCAAATGTAACCCCAATATTTAAAAAGGGCTCCAGGGGCGATCCGGGAAACTACAGAATGGTTAGCCTGACTTCAGTGCCAGGAAAAATAGTGGAAAGTGTTCTAAACATCAAAATCACAGACATATAGAAAGTAGAGAGATGTGAATCGTTTTCCATATCGTCCTTAACGATAGAAATCGTGTGGCAGGAGAAGAAAAATCGTGTTTGGCACGATTATTTCGTTGGAAAAATCGTTTAAAAAATCGTTTTTTTCCGATTAGTGCGCACTAACTCCCCGTTAGTGTGCACTAACTCGAGTAGTGCGCACTAACTCAAAATGATACAAATAGACACTTTCCAGGTCACTGAAGGTCAGTTAGGAATGAATATGTGTTCCTATTGGCTGGCAGCCCTCTTATCTATTGATGTTACCAAGGTTACCACTGAGGTGATGGTGGGGGGATGGGAAATGGAACTGGAAACCTCATGAACACCAACAGAAATGAAACAAAGTGTTCACACTTCCCAGGTCAGTAAAGGTCACTTAGGAATGAATATGTATCCTATTGGCTGGCTGTGCTCTTATCTATTGATGTTACCAAGGTTACCACTGAGGTAATGGTTGGGGGGATGTGAAATGGAAACAGTTGGAAGCTTGACAAAAAAGTAATGTGATGATCAGCACTCACGTGACTAGAACTTCTTTGTTTATTATTTTTGTTAGCAGACACGTGCATGTTGAATTTGCCAATCACTGTGCATTTTAGAAAGGTGGTCCTGGCTAGAACTGTACACAGTTCAAATATATGTAATTGATTGTTGGTAAGTGTATTTTTTAAGTAGCCCACACTGGCACAAGTATGTTTACTTTCCTCCTACTTAAACTCACTAGCTCAGCTTTGTAAGAAGGGCCTTCTCTGCTTGAGTGAGGGTCAGGCAGCTCCCCCCTGTCTGTGAAGCCAGCCTCTCACTAGTAATGCAGGGAGGGAGCTGTCTCAGACCTTCACCATCCTCCCCCCCCCCCCTCACCCACACACCATTCACTAGCTGGGACATGGGGGAAGTCAGGAGTGAGGGTCAGGCAGCTCCCCCCTGTCTGTGAAGCCAGCCTCTCACTAGTAATGCAGGGAGGGAGCTGTCTAGACTTCACCATCCTCCCCCCCCCCCCTCACCCACACACCATTCACTAGCTGGGACATGGGGGAAGTCAGGAGTGAGGGTCAGGCAGCTCCCCCCTGTCTGTGAAACCAGCCTCTCACTAGTAATGCAGGGAGGGAGCTGTCTCGACTTCACCATCCTCCTCCCCCCCCCCCTCACCCACACACAATTCACTAGCTGGGACATGGGGGAAGTCAGGAGTGAGGGTCAGGCAGCTCCCCCCTGTCCTGTGAAGCCAGCCTCTCACTAGTAATGCAGGGAGGAGCTGTCTCAGACTTCACCATCCTCCTCCCCCCCCCTCACCCACACACCATTCACTAGCTGGGACATGGGGGAAGTCAGGAGTGAGGGTCAGGCAGCGCCCCCCTGTCTGTGAAGCCAGCCTCTCACTAGTAATGCAGGGAGGGAGCTGTCTCAGACTTCACCATCCTCCCCCCCCCTCACCCACACACCATTCACTAGCTGGGACATGGGGGAAGTCAGGAGTGAGGGTCAGGCAGCGCCCCCCTGTCTGTGAAGCAGCCCTCTCACTAGTAATGCAGGGAGGGAGCTGTCTCAGACTTCACCATCCTCCCCCCCCCCCAACTCACCCACACACCATTCACTAGCTGGGACATGGGGGAAGTGGAGTGAGGGTCAGGCAGCTCCCCCCTGTCTGTGAAGCCAGCCTCTCACTAGTAATGCAGGGAGGGAGCTGTCTCAGACTTCACCATCCTCCTCCCCCCCCCCTCCTCACCCACACACCATTCACTAGCTGGGACATGGGGAAGTCAGGAGTGAGGGTCAGGCAGCTCCCCCCTGTCTGTGAAGCCAGCCTCTCACTAGTAATGCAGGGAGGGAGCTGTCTCAGACTTCACCATCCTCCCCCCCCCCCCTCACCCACACCCATTCACTAGCTGGGACATGGGGGAAGTCAGGAGTGAGGGTCAGGCAGCTCC
Source organism: Rhinatrema bivittatum (assembly GCF_901001135.1). Classification (NCBI taxonomy): domain Eukaryota; kingdom Metazoa; phylum Chordata; class Amphibia; order Gymnophiona; family Rhinatrematidae; genus Rhinatrema; species Rhinatrema bivittatum. The sequence continues at coordinate 30,186 of NW_021820876.1, read as the reverse complement.
CCCCTGTCTGTGAAGCCAGCCTCTCACTAGTAATGCAGGGAGGGAGCTGTCTCAGACTTCACCATCCCCCCCCCCCCCCTCACCACACACCATTCACTAGCTGGGACATGGGGGAAGTCAGGAGTGAGGGTCAGGCAGCTCCCCCCTGTCTGTGAAGCCAGCCTCTCACTAGTAATGCAGGGAGGGAGCTGTCTCAGACTGGTATCAGGGTTAGGGCACTGTGTGCAGGAAGATCACCACTCCTGGTATTAATAGGGATAGGGCACTGTAAGAGATGACTGTAGTAGATTGAATAAAGATCTGATGTTTCTGCTCTCCTCACACCAAACAAAAACAACACACAAGCAGAGAAGCCCTTCTTACAAAGCTGAGCTAGTGAGTTAAGTAGGAGGAAAAGTAAACATACTTGTGCCAGTGTGGCTACTTAAAAAATACACTTACCAACAATCAATTACATATATTTGAACTGTGTACAGTTCCAGCCAGGACCACCTTTCTAAAATGCACAGTGATTGGCAAATTCAACATGCACTAGCATTTCAGGTGCCTGCTAACAAAATAATAAACAAACAAGTTCTAGTCACGTGAGTGCTGATCATTACATTACTTTTTTTGTCAAGCTTCCAACTGTTTCCATTTCACATCCCTCCAACCATTACCTCAGTGTTAGCCTTGGTAACATCAATAGATAAGAGCACAGCCAGCCAATAGGAATACATACATACATATTCATTCCTAAGTGACCTTTACTGACCTGGGAAGTGTGAACACTTTGTTTCATTTTCTGTTGGTGTTCGTTAGTTTCCAGTTCCATTTCCCATCCCCCCAACCATCACCTCAGTGGTAACCTTGGTAACATCAATAGATAAGAGGGCAGCCAGCCAATAGGAACACATATTCATTCCTAACTGACCTTCAGTGACCTGGAAAGTGTTTATTTGTATCATTTTCAGTTAGTGCTCACTAAATCGAGTTAGTGCGCACTAACGGGGAGTTAGTGCGCACTAACTCGATTTAGTGCGCACTAACACGATTTAACGATTTTTAACGATAAATCGTTAGAATTTCTATTGTATCGTGTTCTATAACGATTTAAGACGATATTAACATTATCGGACGATAATTTTAATCGTTGAAAAATGATTCACATCCCTAATAGAAAGACATGGTTTAATGGAACAAAGTCAGCATGGCTTTACCCAGGGCAAGTCTTGCCTCACAAATCTGCTTCACTTTTTTGAAGGAGTTAAAAAACATGTGGATAAAGGTGAACCGGTAGATATAGTATACTTGGATTTTCAGAAGGCGTTTGACAAAGTTCCTCATGAGAGGCTTCTAGGAAAAGTAAAAAGTCATGGGATAGGTGGCGATGTCCTTTCGTGGATTGCACACTGGCTAAAAGACAGGAAACAGAGAGTAGGATTAAATGGGCAATTTTCTCAGTGGAAGGGAGTGGACAGTGGAGTGCCTCAGGGATCTGTATTGGGACCCTTACTTTTCAATATATTTATAAATGATCTGGAAAGAAATACGACGAGTGAGATAATCAAATTTGCAGATGACACAAAATTGTTCAGAGTAGTTAAATCACAAGCAGATTGTGATAAATTGCAGGAAGACCTTGTGAGACTGGAAAATTGGGCATCCAAATGGCAGATGAAATTTAATGTGGATAAGTGCAAGGTGATGCATATAGGGAAAAATAACCCATGCTATAATTACACAATGTTGGGTTCCATATTAGGTGCTACAACCCAAGAAAGAGATCTAGGTGTCATAGTAGATAACACATTGAAATCGTCGGTACAGTGTGCTGCGGCAGTCAAAAAAGCAAACAGAATGTTGGGAATTATTAGAAAGGGAATGGTGAATAAAACGGAAAATGTCATAATGCCTCTGTATCGCTCCATGGTGAGACCGCACCTTGAATACTGTGTACAATTCTGGTCGCTGCAACTCAAAAAAGATATAATTGCGATGGAGAAGGTACAGAGAAGGGCGACCAAAATGATAAGGGGAATGGAACAGCTCCCCTATGAGGAAAGACTAAAGAGGTTAGGACTTTTCAGCTTGGAGAAGAGACGACTGAGGGGGGATATGATAGAGGTGTTTAAAATCATGAGAGGTCTAGAATGGGTAGATGTGAATCGGTTATTTACTCTTTCGGATAGTAGAAAGACTAGGGGGCACTCCATGAAGTTAGCATGGGGCACCTTTAAAACTAATCGGAGAGAGTTCTTTTTTACTCAACGCACAATTAAACTCTGGAATTTGTTGCCAGAGGATGTGGTTAGTGCAGTTAATATAGCTGTGTTTAAAAAAGGATTGGATAAGTTCTTGGAGGAGAAGTCCATTACCTGCTATTAAGTTCACTTAGAGAATAGCCACTGCCATTAGCAATGGTTACATAGAATAGACTTTTTGGGTACTTGCCAGGTTCTTTTGGCCTGGATTGGCCACTGTTGGAAACAAGATGCTGGGCTTGATGGACCCTTGGTCTGTACCAGTATGGCATTTTCTTATGTTCTTATGTCTGTCAGGTGGGTGAGCAGTAAAGCCCACCTCCACCCTGATACTTGTTCACTAATAGAGCTGCTGCCTGCCTCTGCCAGGTCCCACCAGTGTGCTGTCAGGGAGAGGTAACAGTGTACAACATTCATGGCGGTCCAGATATCGCAGGTGAAATGCACACTCCCCTGTGCCTTAGCTAGCAGTGCTTGAATGCGACTGTGACACTGGTTGTACAGGCTGGGGTTGACCTTTCTGCTAAATGTGGTTCTGGAGGGTACTTTGTAATTTGGAACTAAGACCTTCAGGAAATGCTTGAAATCCACATTCTCCACTACCTGCAAGGGCTGGTCATTAAGGGCAATCATTTCTCTGATGCTCCTGGTTACAATGTTTGATGCTGTCTGCCTCCTTCCCCGGGATAGCATTACCGAACACCACCCCATTTCCTCCATGGTGGGTTGTCGCTTCTGACACATGGCAGGGGGCTTCTGGCCTGCCACCTGACTGCTAGAAGGGGCTGAGGGTGTGGGGTGACTCTGCTCCTTTTCAACCACTTTACGCTGCCTGGAAAAAGGGGTCCCCTGATTGGTACTGCCACTATCCCCAGATGGCAGTACAGTTGGGTGTTGCTTTTGCATATGATGCATCATGCCAAACATAGTTAGATGTCCCCATTTGCTTGCCTCTGCTAAAAGACTTGACTGGAAGCCTGAGCAAGCACAATTCCTAGTGATGCTGCTTCTTGTTTGAAAATACCAACTCACACTATCTCCCACCCACACCCTACCTGTGCCTGCAGCAACCTACCCCAGGAGGGTAAGATAAGGAGCAAAATGCCACTGCTGGCAGCTTCTCAGTGGGAGAGACAGAGAAACCGTCTGAGTTCAATAAAAAAAAGTGTGGTCAAAAAAAGCCTGGCAGGCACTGCAGCAAAAACGAACAAATATCTTTTTCAATGGAAAATTCTATCAAAGTATCTAGCAATTGAATACGGATTTGAGACACTCAGACTAGCTCTGAGTAAAGCCACCTCCTCGAACAATACCCGCAAAAAAAGAGCGTGGCACGCCGCGTGCTTAAGGTATAAATAGTACAGCAAAACTGCAAAGGCACCCTGTAATTTAGAGGGATTTATACAATATGACAACTAAATGATACAAAGAAAATCACCTCTTATGACTTTTTTAGGCAATAAATTATCAAATATATGCCCCGATATCGGGTGTCACATGTAGCATTCCCAAAAATTATCTAATCACTCCGAAAAAATATTTTTCCAAAGCAAGAAAAATTTTTTATGGAAAGAAGGAAAGTTTCATATATTTGTATCATGAACCCCAACCAGGTGATCTCACTGTGTTATAATCATAAACGATCCTCCTCCATCCAGTTTTTCATATGTGTAACATACATCAATGGTGAAAAATCTTTTTTTTGTATATCTTTTTCTAAAAAAGCATGCTTATAATCAAAAATTGTAAAAGTACATAACGTCCCAACATCTGATATCAAAAAGATGACCCGACGCAGCCGCATTTCAGGTCCACTATCGGACCTTTCTTCAGGGGGTGTTTTCTTATGAGTTCTCCGTCAGTATATATAAATTTTTCAAGGTATTAGCCCAAATCTAATCAGCTCACAGTCTTCAATGCGAGTCAAAAGACTCTGCCCCAACTAAACGCTGATCAGTACTGGTCAGTTTTAAACCTTGGTGCAGAAATAGCTGTGCAACCAATCCCAAGCCACGTTGCTGTGACATCAATACGTTTCTATCATAACAACGATCCCCAATCAAGTGCCTCGTTTAAGCCTTCCGGCGCTTGTGTCTGAAGAGTAAAAATCCTGTATGCTTCACGTCTGTTAAGCAAAACGCCCTGATTCCCACCTCTTGATGATACTTGTACATGATCTATGACAGTCCACTTTAGATCAAAAATGTGTGCCCACTCTGAACACAATGTGTCACGATCAGTGCAGTTAATGTTACTGTGTTCAATTTGGACTTATGTTTATTTAATCTTGTTTTAATCTTACGAGTGGTCTGCCTATGTACACTTTAGGGCAGGGGCAAATAATAGCATGACGACATGATCAGAATTACATATAGTGCTGGATTTACGAGACACTTTATATCCCATGCATGGTTCCATCCATCCAATCCATCGATACTGTTTTGAAAATGTGGACATTGGCCACATTCATAATGGCCACCTGTTAGATTCTGAACCAAAGTATACGATTGTGCATGAATCAGTTTGTCCTTGATATTAGTACCACGGGTAGTGACAATAAGTGGCAATTCCTTAAAAATGTCATGAAGCGCTAAAACTTGCCAATGTTGGCGAATTGATGATGCAATTACATTAGTGGCTACTGACTGCTTCAAAACACAAACGAGTTGTGGATCTTGTTTAACTGGTTTATATTGTAACAGGGCCTGCCTGTCTGAATATTTAGCCCGCTTGTAAGCACGCTTTATCACTGATTTCGGGTACCCGTGTTCCAAAAATCTATCGCATAGTATCAAGGCTTGTGTTTCAAAATCCATCATATTGGAGCAGATATGTTTTATTCGAAAAAATTGACTGACAGCATCATCAGGAACAGCGTCACAGAGCACTGAGTGAGAGTGGCGATTGGCTACATTAGAAAAATGCTTAGGTCTGATAGGTTGCATTCTCATCTCCTTGCCAACCTGTCTGACCCACTCTATGACAGGGCTGAGAGGTCATTTATGACTCACTGGAAAGGGCTGGTTTTTGCTATAGATACTCCCACATGGCCTTCTCCTATTTCAATCAGTTAAGAAATCACTGTGAACCAAGAGAATGAAACTAATATGATTTCTTTTATTCGTGGTGATCGCCATGCATTTCATGAACCCATGAATCAAATGAACAGGGACTTATGCGTTGCGGATTGCACATTCGTTGAAAATGAATGCACATCCCAAGAGAAACCCAAGTGAGAGGTTTATTCTCTCAGAGCAGGAATACTCTTTGCCCCACTGCTGGATTCCTCAAAAACAGCTGCTTCTAGTAAAGTATCAAAAGCACTACCACAGGGGACTGTCTGTGTGGTCTTCTATAATCACTATAGGACTATGAAGAAACAGCATTTTCCCTCCTTCTCAAACACCTTTAGAGAGATGAGAGACTGGACTTCTCTCTCTCTCTCTCAGCTCCAAACCCATTGTGACTGGAATATTCTCTGGCTTCTTTGGCCAACACATTGGGCTATACCACTCTCACTACTCCTAGAGGGAAGTACCATAGCAAATGATTCAGACACTCAATACTCTGAAATCTCAATATGTTATGCACTGGGAGGAGGATAAAATTTCGTAAAGTGACCATAGGCCTTGTTGCATTTCCTAACCTATCCCTGTGCCCTGGGAATGCTTCCGCTCAATGGTGGTAAAAGTAAATACATTGTAGAACAGCGTTGCATACTTTTATTAGCAGAGAAGGTGGAAAATTTCCAGAAAGCCTCTTTCCCAGGAAATTGATTTTTGAAAATTTCTCTCTTAGGGCCTCATTTACTAAGCATTTTCCCATAGACACAAAATGGGAGAAAAGCCTTAATAAATCAGGCCTTTAATTTGCTCACATAGATGTAAAATCCACTGGCATTTTTACTTGCAAGCTATGCACAGTTATGCTAGTGGACCCTTGGACCGAGGGAGATCACTACCTATGGGGAGCAGCCCCACAGGTCCCCACCATCCATAGGTGAGACTGATGGAAGGCAGAGACTCCACTGGAGCTTCACCACTACCAGTCCACGTTCCCCTTAGGTCGAGTCCTCGGGTGCCAGAGCCAGCTGGGTTTACTTGGGACCACTGCAGAAATGGATGTCCATAAGGAAGAGAAGACACTGTGGTGCAGTCCCAGGTCAGGCACAGACAGTTAAACTCGAAGTCAGGATCCATGGGTCATGGTAGGTGGCGTAGCTCATGGTCAAGTTTCCAGGCAAGGGTCATGGCCAAGATCAATTTAAGGAAAAAGGAAGGGACTCAGGAACTCAGGATGGCAATCCACTTCGCAGGAGTGAGGAGGTCTATTGCCAAGGAAAAGGCTGGAAGCAGGGTCCAGCCTTATATAGTCCCCTGATGGTGATGTCATCAGGAAAGGCTGTGGGCACTTTCTCGCCGCAAGTCCTTTACATGACAAAGAGAGGCATGCATGCCTAGGGGGACGCCAGGTGGATGGAGTAAGCAGCGGTGGGCCGGCAGCTCAGGCCGTGAGATGTGGCAGTCGGTGGCATTCCAGTTGCGAAGAGAAGAGATCCTGCGGCAGTGGCTGGTGGCTCAGGTTGGTGGGGTCAGCGGCGGTGGCTCCCTGCCGCAATTAGGACGCCCGTGGCTGGCCTTACCGCCCTGATACAGTGTTGGATGAGTGAGGCCAGTCGCGTGTTCCTGTGGCCAGCAAGCGTAACAATACACCTTCCTCTAAGCCCCCCTCCTGAAGGCTTTCTGGGGTGAGAGGCATGGAACTGCTTGATCAGTTTATTATCCAAATTGTTGGAGGCTGGCTCCCAGGAATTCTCCTCCGGGCCATATTCCTCCCAAGAGAGGAGGTAGTTCCTTCTTCGGTCACTTCTTCTTACGTCCAGGACTTAATGCACCTGATACATGGTATCACTCTCTGAGGCTATTTTCTGTGGTTCCAGAGTCCTCCGAGAGGGCAAGGAGAGTACCAGGGGATTCAGAAGAGAAACTTGGAAGGAGTGAAGTGTGACATCTTTGAGAAATGGTCAACTACCACCCAGATGACTGTGTAGCTGTTTGAGGGGGTAAATTCACGACGAAGTTGGTGGAGATGTGAGTCCAAGGTCATCCCACTAGAGTTTCTGCTGCATGCAGATGGGACAATAATCCACATAAGCCCCAGAATGCCCATGCCCTACACTAGGCCTCTTTTCCATTTGAAGTGAGACATTCGTGTATCAGGAGATGTGCGCGCATGTGCGCTTACAAAATCAGGTGGACACGCTCATGTCCTACATGCATGCGCATCTTCAGAATCTGGCGCATGCCCAGCTTTTAAAATTCACCCTCAATGATTTTAATATGTAGAGCATGCATGTTGTAAAGAATCCACATACTCTACTTCTGAAAATACTGATTTAGATTTTTCTTTAGATTTATATTCCACTTTTCACACTTTTTTCAGTGCTTCAAAGTGGATTACATTCAGGTACTGTAGGTATTTCCCTATCCCCAGAGGGCTTACAATCTAAGTTTATGAATATACTTGCAATAATCAGTTCACCAACATTTGCACCAGTTCAACCAGACATCCATCAGCTCACCCAAATTCTCCATCAAATCATCCTGACCCCCAACCGCTATTTAACCCATATCTCCCAGAATGCCCTTGCACTGTCCATTCTTTACACAGATATATGTGTATGCGAAAGTGAAAATACACACATATATTTGACTTTTATAAAATACAGAATACGCAGGTAGCTGCTACTTATGGGCATATATGCTAATTTTTCAAGCAGAATGTTTTGAAATTTCACCCCTTAGTGTATGTAATCATAAATAGCATGTAATAAATACACTTACAGGTGAATTTTAAAAGTCCGGCGCACATGAAAGTTGGGAAATATGAGAGTAGGTTCGGCCAGCACGTGCCGTGCAGATTTTAAAAGGCATCCACGTACGCATGTATCTCCCGGTAAATGCACAAGTGAGAGAGACTTGGAAAGGGTAGGGCAATAAGGGCATGGGCCTGGCCTGGTCGGGGAAAGGGTGGGTCATGGGCATTCTGGAACTTTAACATAAAATGTGCAAGCGCATATTTACGCATACAAGCACGCACCGGGGTCCTTTGCTGCGTAACTTTACTACGTGTAAGCATGGCGTGTAAGAAATATAATAAAAAAATAGGGTAGTCAGCGGGGTTTAAAGGTTTGAGGCTTACGGGGGAAAGGGTGATTATTAAACTAGAGGGTTGGGAAGTCCTGTCCCTTGCCTGGGCGAACTGGGAACGAACTGGTGAAACTGGCAACAGCGTTGACATGCGCCCCTTTTAAAATCTCCCCACTTATCCAGTGGAATCGGGATTTGCACACACATAGGTGCTCACATGTATGCGCGTTTAGCCTATTTTATATCATGTATGCATATACACTCGTACGTTATATGCGAGCCAGCATATGCACGTATATGTGCGTTCACACAAATGTCTAAAAGTTACCATCCCTGTGCAAGCTGTTTCCATATAATGTGCAAATTTAGTGCATGCTATTGCAAATAGCGCACATAAAATGTCAAAGAAAAACACCAATTTGGGAAAGGTTTCAATCATTTCAGAACATATAAAATGAAATAAAAATATGAACAAAAGAGTTTCACTGATTTGGCAACTTGAGTACTTGACACCATGTTATGCCAATTCATGCCTATCATCAAACAATACTTTAACTGGCCATTGCAAGATTTCTCAAATGATTGGAACACTTTGGTGGGACTTCCTGCCTTTCAGTACGGTCTAGATATAGACAAATGGTCAGGGAAAGTAATCGGGCTGAAGTGCTACCCACTAATAGGTCCAAAAACTGTGCGGCTTCACTGCTTTGGACAAGAACCACAAGACATTTGTGTTGCGTATGTACTGCAGTTCCCAGGCTGTTCAGTGGATGGCACTAGATACAGTAAAGGATTGCCAAGCCAATACGCCAGTCCATTCAAAGCTCCTATTACATCTTCTTCATTTAAAAATAAGAGCTTTACAAACATTAACACTCCAAATTATACTTCTCAGCATTTTATAAAGTAGGGGTTTATTTTTGTTAGAACTATGTTTAGGGTTTATTTGAAATAAGTAAATTCTGTAGATATTTAATTAGCACCATTTATTGATGCTTTTCTAAGGAGCTATAAGCCAATAGTAATAAAAAAATCCTCTTCAGCTATAAACTAAATTCCATTAAAAGCTCAACCCTGAAGCTGCATTTTATCAAACAGATGCATGCTGCAACCTTATAATGCCTATGCTAATAGACTAAAAGGATTGAAACTGTTCCTGGCTAACCAGATCATGCAGATAATCCCCAGCTAAAGAAAATAATACTACGTTAAGCGTTCAAGCATTGGAAAGAGTCCATTTCCCCCAGCTGGTCCATCCCAGCGAGTGTGCGCACACACCCAGGGGTTAGCATTTTATCTCTAACTGCCCACAAATGCCACAAGAATTCACAGAAACAAAGTCCTGAACTCTCCCAGTGGAGTTTGGAATATGGGCAAAAAAACCTCATGAACAGTTGTCTTGTATTTATCTTCGCTCGTGATAGCGAAAGTATGCACTGGGTCTATTATACATTTTAGTGTGAACTTATTGTTCCCATTCACATCTAAAATGTACAAACCAAAAAGATTAGATAACATCATGGTGGAGTTGGGAGGTCCAAGATGCTTCATACGTGGACGTGCTGTGAGGAGCTCCAATTGTCAGATTTATTTTACTTTATTTTCTATATGGTGAAACGGGAAGAAAGACTATGGGGAGTGCCCCCTTCTCACCCCCAGCAACCCCCGATTTGTCCGACAGAGATTTTGGGGCTCCTTCATGCTCTCCCATCTTCTTCGGGAGCTGGCCCCGCTGCAGCTGTGCCTGTGGCAGATGTGGAAGTCTTGCTGAGCTCTGATGCCAGAGTTCCTCCTTTTCTAGCATTCTCCCCATCAGCATAACAATGATGCCTTGGATTCTGTTGGTGGCGACCCAGATGGAGGAGCAGGGGGAATGATGATGGCTAAAGGAAGGCTTTGGAGGATGGCAGTGGAGCGGAGCCCGGAGTCAGTGGTCTGTGGGTGAGGACTTGGAGGGTGAAAGAGCACGGCTGCCCTCTTGGTTGGTGTTTCTCATTCTTCAACGGCTCTGATTCCTGTGCACCATCAAGGTATGATTGCTGAGGTTAAACCAGTAAATCAATCTTGTAAGTCCCAGCCCTCCCCTGTCAATCTGGACAGCATTTGGTTGGTACTTTTTTCAGTTGAGCATTCTTTAGTCTTCTTACCTGTTACCACAAATAATATTTACAGTTGGATCCAATCTCAGGAAGCTTCTTTGGTGGCTCAGTCTGAACCAATTGTGAATCTGAAACAAACAACATATTATCTTCTAGCTTCTCTTGTACAGTATAAGAATGTGGAGCATCATAAACTGGAAATGTTGAAAGCACAGTGAGGATGTTGAAGTTACATATACTGAATTTCCTCATGGTTTCCATGATATCCCCAGCTGAATTATTTAAGTCATATATGCAGGATGTACTTGTATCTCATAGGTGGCAATGCCTATTGCTTACGAGGCTTTCTATTTTCCAGGTAAAGTGGGACAGGAGCTAGAGATACTTGTCAAGATATGGGGAATCAACAGTAGTAGATGAGGCCCTAAGGCCACATTGTCTACATCGAGATTTGGTTCTTAGAATGTTTTTTCATTGGGCTCAAATTTTTTATGGGAGTTTAAAGTTTGGATTTTTCCTGATTTTTATAGAGTAGCTCATCTGAATATGTGCAATGATAGTAGATTTTAAAAGCCAACATTGGGAGATGTGCGCACAAGTCCTGCTTGCGCACACCTACCAAATTTTAAAAGCTGCCCAGACATGCATTATCTACCGCTATGCACACATCTCACTCAATTTCAAAAAGGGGTGTGGTCTGGGCAGGGTTTGAGTGAGGCGTGAGCATTCGAGGTGTGGCCATGAGATGTGTGTGTAAATGCATGCTCTGGTGCACACCCAGATCCACTGCCACGTAAGTTTACTTCTGCTATGGAGGAGGTGTAAGTTAAAACAAAAAAAAAGTCATTTTGGAGGAATTGAAAGAGTCTGGGGTAACTGGGGAGGAGTGCAGGCCATCAAACCAGGGGGGTTTGGAGGACCTAGCTCTCAAATGGGTGAACTGGTGCATTAACTGGTGAAATTGGCAATGGCATGCTCGTAATAAAATACCCTGATTTACGCAATAGAAACCTGTAGGGAGGAAAGTCCTGGAGTTCTGCAGCATGTAAATGATTGTTGTTCTGTTAATAGTCAGTAATATCCGAATATTTGTATCACCGGGTGTCACACACTTCTGTACTCAATTATGAGTAGGTTTGTGCAGCCCTGGAGGACACAATCCCTGACAGATGGTCTGCCACTGTAAGTGGACATCCGGAAGCTCTCAGCCGTCTACCTCTTGCCATACATGGTGTAAGGTGTTGCTTGATGTCCAGCCCTGTGTGGCCTGTGATGTAGTGGTTCACAGGCCAGGTGCAACACTGAACACTGCAATGCTGTTTGTCAGCGCCCTTAGGCACATCTTGCTTCCCTGGCACATTCCACCTCATGAAGGACAGGTTGCCATGTCTGAGGATACAGCATGTAGTGTTCAGCCTGTTTAACGTCTGTGCATCCAGCTAATGGAGCTCCTGGACCACAGAACTGTGGCGCTGCATGAAGCACAATTGTTAAGGATGCACATGTGCTTGGCCAAGTGTCAGGTATTACCACACTGTAGCCGGGAATGGCAGGGGCTCATGGCTACGTTGGCCCTCCTGATATCCCCTTGTGGAGGACATCTCCGGATGCAGCCATGTGGCGTGCTGCCAGAAGGGTGCACTCTTATAAGGTACAGTACATGGAAGCTCTATGTGTAAATCTGCATGGTATCATGGTTGAGGGACAAACCTGAGAGCGGTTGGTGCAGAGGAACGGTGTGTTACGCAGAGGCTAGGTACCACCTGTACCCCGAGATGCCATCCTGGTATGGGCTGGTGCTGTGGCCAGCAACATCGTTGTCATAATGGCTGAGACACACACCGACCCGTGGCATTTACACAAGCTGGGTGGGATGGGCTTCCATATATTGTGGGCAGACTGGGTGGAGATAGGGTTGTGGTCAGAGTGCAGACCTAACATCATCCCAACTGTTCACTTTCCTGCCCAGCCTACCATTGTACTGTACAGTATGAGGGCGACAGTGCAGTGAATCCTACATACCTTATCACCCACAAATGGTTCCAATATTGTGATAGAGCGAGACATTAGTTTGTCAATATACCTCATCACCCTGCCTAGCCGTATATGTGGCCCCCTTCATACAACATTCCACCCTGTGCAGCCTCCTTTTGTATTCTGCCACCTCCATATGGCCGACACATGGGTAATGCAGGATCTGCCAAAGGCTTAGGCTCTAGGGACACGTTCACATATGAGTATTGAAGTCCTTTATTTGGACATCAGGACCTGTGCTGGAGGGCTGTGTGATCATCTGTCATTATTTATTTATTTATTTTATTTAACACTTTTTATATACCGACCTTCATAGTAATAACCATATCGGATCGGTTTACATTTAACAAGGGTATAACTGAAGCGACAACTAAAGTAAATTAAACAATAGATGTGAATAACAAAGTTACAATCAACAAGGAGTAAGAACTTGGAAGCTTAAATAGCTGGAAAGAAGGTAAAGGCAGGTAGTAATTATAAAGTGATACAATAGAGAATACGGGTTAAAGCTTAAAGTGCTTTAACCTGGAAGTGCCAGAGTCCATCGTTCATGAAGATAAAAGACCATAGTCCAGGTAAGAATAAGGGCAACTAGTGATTGTCTGGCGGATCAGAGAAGGCTTGGTGAAAGAGCCACGTCTTGAATTTTTTTCTGAATGTTAAAAGGCAGGGTTCCAATCTGAGGTCTGATGGGATGTTATTCCAGATAGATGGGCCTGCTATCGAAAACGCTCGTCATTACTAACTAATCATGACTAACTTTAGTTAGTCATGAATAATCATGACTAACTAATGTCATTAGTGACATAAGTCATCATACTCCAGTAAGGCTGCTATGATGAGGGCGTTGGTAGAGCCAACACGGTTATGATGGGCTCTGTTTGCACGAGCGTCAATGACTGTGTGTCTGCTCACCAGCCGCGTGCTGTAGGGGTACAAATGCCTGGTCGGAGGTGCTTCCACAGTACACAGCATGCCTTCTGTGCTATTGAACCAACTGCAGTGGGTTACGTGGTACCAGGCACACCCAGATCAGTGCCTTGTGCCGCAGTGACCCATTTGTGGGCAGTTGCGCAGCCCATCTGTTGAGGCCCTGGCCGAAGAGGCACTCTGTTACAGACCTGAGAGCCTCATTGGCAATTTGCACAGATCTCCATGTTTCAATACATTGCAGCCAGCTACTTTCTGCACCTTATAGACATTCGAAGGGCACCTGACACCACATTGAGGGGGACATCACTGTCACATCCACCTGTCAGTCGTCTTGTGAGAGCTCACTCCTCAGTAATGGCCATCTATCACTCAATAGAGCAGTATACACATGCATGCATCCTCCCTCTGCCAGCCTGGCCAATCAGCTGTGCTGCTGGTGACAGCCTGTCTGTGAGGTGGCTGCCAACAGTCAGTCCATCACCTTTGTGGCGGAATATGTGACATGTGGGTGGGTACCCCCATGTGGCAGCTCAGTGAGGACAGCACTGCTGATACTTTCTACAAGTGTCATGTTATGACAGGAGCATTTACAGCCTGCATTAAATGGTGGCTGTGTGTCCCAACAGGGGACATCTATATCATGAAGAGTCTGACGACCTGTTGTGTGTGCTCATTCCATGACCATGCATGGCCAGGTGGCTATTTCCTTGCTTCTCATGCGCACTGTGTTGATCTCTAACTCCATCAGATAATGTGTGCCATATCTGGCATGACACAGGTGGTGGTACGCCTTGGATGGCAGGTGTGCACTGGACAGCAACCCTGAGCTCTGCTGCTATTCCATCAGTAGTTGTACTGTGACTAAACAGTTCATACTGTTACTGGGGATATGATGGGCAAGGCGTTACATACTGTACAAATTCACAGACCATATATATGTATGGTACACAATGTGCACATGAGCACCACAGGATTGACATTCCTACACAAGATACACGGTGGCTGCACCCTTTGCAGCCACAACTGCCTGGTTGTGACAGCTATGCCAGGCTGCCCATTGAGCCCCACATCACTGGTTTCACAGTCACAGCCAGATACATGATGTGAACAGCCATAGTTTTCAAGTCTGCACATTAAACTATGTCCTAACCTATAAGTGGCCAAACTGCCCTGCTGGGGCATGGTTCTGTCCCATGCCTACCTTAAAAGTGTGCCTGTATAAGGTGTTGGCGAAGCTGCCTGCCACTGACTGTGTTTTCATGTAGTCGTGCACGTGCACATGGGGGATCAGGTCTGAGGTCTGGATCTATATCCATAGGTATTCCATGCTGAAGAGCCACATTATGGAACACACAGCAAAGCAGGATTATCATTGCAACCTTGGGGGGAGCATACAGTAACGCTCCCCCAGTCTTGTCCAAACATCGGAAGCGGCTCTTCAGAAGGCCAAAGGTACGTTCGATGACTGAGCGTGTAGCACGTAAGACCTCATTATAAGCCATCTGTCACGCCGTGGCAGGCTGGAGGATTGGGGTCATAAGCCAGGGCCTGCATCCATAGGCTGAGTCCCCTGTAGCAATGAAATAGGCAAGCCATTACAAATACTGATGTTGGTGTCACATGCGTGTAGGTGCTCACTACATGCAGTAGAACCGGATGGCACGAGGCAGGCCATTCCTGTTTCCTAACACCCTATGTGTGGGGCTCCATGATTGCTTTGTGCACAGCAGGTGTGCTGCTATTAGGAGGTATAGCACATGAAGGGCCCCTAGACAGTGAGATTTATGTCAGCAGTGTGTATGCGTTAGGTCCGTAACATCACTGTCCTTAGAGATTACATCCCTGTGTTCGGATCATATGCATCATGCACTCTAGTCATTGTGTACAGACATATCTGCTCAACCTGACCTTTTATGTAGGTATGCATTCCCAATAACAGACATGGTGTAAACTGGCTGCCCCTGAATGTGCACAACTGACTAGAAGTGATTATGAAGTATCATGAACGTCAGGACCTCTGGAACACCTGTGGATGTGAGCTGCCCTTACATCACAATTCTAGAATCACCTTGGACAATGCCATTAACCATGGCTAGACCAAATAAGTGAACAAGCCATGCCACATACAGGCCATACTGGGGCTGCTGCTTGGCAGCCCATAGCAACTAGTTGGGTGCATAAGCCATTCCACCACTTAAGGTAACACTATGAGCCACTGAGGCCTGTTGTGATGGGGACATATGCCTCCATCCGGACAGACGTATACATCACATTTGTGTGCCATAACACAGATGAACATTGCAAATATGTTAGATGTATGGAAACGTATATCTTTACCTACAAGCCAACCATTGCCATGCAGGCCAGCTTCGAATTTGCGAAACAGAGATGATTGCCTGAGTATGAAGGAATCGTGCTGATCCCGGAAAGCTGGACATCACTGAGAGGATCCGCATTCCAGCATCACACACCACTTGCACGTTGAGGGAGTGGAACTGCTTTCTGTTGCGGTAGGCTGCCTCCGTCTGACGGGGTGGAATGGCCACATGAGTGCAGTCAATAGCTCCAATGACATTCGGAAAGCGGGCAATGGCATAAAAACCACGCTTGAGGTCCATCAGGTCCTCTGTCACGCGGAAAAGCTATGTATCGAGGCATGTGGGCCATAACTGCTTCAGTGACCTGGTGCAACACCGTGAAAAGGTGCTCTGTGACATCCACCCACAACAGCTACTGTGGATTGGAAGGAGCCACTTGCTGTGAATGCAGGGCGGCCAAGAGTTTGGTCAGGCCGGGGACGGCACGGCTCTTTCGGGTTCGAGGATCAAGGGCACCTCGTATGTCTTCATATATTTCCAGGATGGCATGAGAGCTGAGGCAATACCTGCTCATCAACACATCCTCTGGCATATCCAGCAATGAGGTTCGTGGAAGATAGATCCGCTGCCTGTACCTGCGGCGACATCGACCAACATCCTGGCGTCTGCGTTGGGCCTGCTCAGCCATGGAGTGCGCCTGCCCCATAGACTGTGAATGTGTAGATGGTGTTGGGAAGATAGACCTACTAAGAACAGGCCTTTTTATTGGGTAGCACTACCTTTGTAGGTCTGTGGGGATTGGTTTTCTACATTTTCGTTCAACGCAATATATTGCACTGCGCGCTATACACAGCGATACAGTCTATTGCAATTGAAAGAGGTGTAGTTTTGGCCGCGTTAGGAGCCGCAATAACAATGCAGCCATTTCGTGGTTCGCGGTAAGTCCTCCCTACCTTACATTCGCCCCGCCCCAACTCCGCCCCTGAATACTTAATTCAAAATTTGCATTCGCAAACCGCGGTAACTGCTGTTAGCGCGGTTTGCGAACTTTTCGCACGCGATACAGCCGTATTGCGTGTGAAAAGTCCTTAGAAAAGAAGGCCCAGTGTGAGATAATTATTAATGCTGTTTACAAGGATGGATTGAAGATTTTACCTGGGCTATTGCAAAAGGGGCCTTGGAATTAATGTTCTTTCCCCACTGGGAGCCTTGAAACATCATAATGTAATCCGTGCAGAGACCGAGAGAATAAGAGGAGTTGTATGCAGAAAGGGTCCTAGCTGCAAGTAACCTAGCTGCACCTAGCTGCAAGTAAAAGGATCCATTCACCCAGGAGTTACACCTCTATCATATCTTCCTTCAGGCACCTCTTCTCCAAGCTAGCTGAAGACCAGAACTGAACACAATGCTCAAGATGAGGTTGCACCATGAAGCGATACAGAGGCATTATGATATTCTGTTTTATTTATTCCTTTACTAATAATCCCTAGCATTCTATTTTCTTTCTTGGCTGCTACTGCAACTGAGCAGATGATTTCAACATATTTCAATGATGACGCCTAGATCCTTTTCCTCAATGGTGACTCCGAATGTGGAGCCTTGCATTGTGTAGCTATAATTTGGGTTACTCTTCCCTAAGTGCATCACTTTGCACTTATTCACATTAAATTTCATTTGTCATTTGCATGCCCAGTCTCACAGTTTGGCAATTCCTCTTGCTATTTCTCATAATTCTCTTGTGATTTAACGACTTTGAATAATTTGATGTTAGCAGCAAATGTGATCACTTTACTCATTGTTCCTATTTCCAGATTGTTTGTAAATATGTTACAAAGCAGTTGTCCCAGAAAAGACCATTGGGGCACCCAAGGATTGGGAAAATTTACCATTTAGCCCTATTCTCTGTTTTCTATCTTCATTTCCCAATTCACATGACATTTTTATTTCCTATGAAGTCTCTCATGAGGGACTTTGTCAAATGTTTTCTGGAAATACAGATATATCAACTGACTCACCTTTATCCACTTGCCTCACCAATCTGCTTCAAAAAATGTAGCAGACTGGCGAGGCAAGACTTCCCTTGGCCAAATCCATGTTGGCTTTGTCCCTTGAAACTATTTCTTATATAGTTTCAGTAATTTTGTTCTTTATGATATGCTACAAAATTGGCTGGCACAGATATCAGATTCACTGGTCTGTATCAACCTTGATTACCACTGGATCTCTTTTTAAAAATGTCATTACATTGGCAACACTCAGTCTTCAGATGCTATAGATGATTTAATGATTTACAAATTACCAATAGCAGGTCTGCAATTTCATTTTTCAGTTCTTTCAGCACTATGGGTATACCATCTGGTCCAGGTGATTTGCTACTTTTTGGCATATCAATTTGCTCTATTATATCTTCTAGGTCCACTGAGATTTAGTTCAGTTCCTCTGAAATATCAACTTTGCATATAATTTCTGGTATGGTTATTTCTCTATTCTTGGTTATTGCACAAATATATTTACTGTGGGATACATATGATAAGTTCAAATGTTTATAAAAAGCATTTTTTATTTAGTTTTGTTAATAAAAATAATTTTCTATTAATTATTATTGGACTAGTATTAGAAGGGATTACCTGAACCAGTAAAAGATTGAACAAAATTGTTGTCTTCTGATACTGCTTCTGGCACATTGCGATGTGAGAGGGGATGGATTAGATCTATGCACACTGTCTTCTTATACTTTCAGTTATTGTGAGAAGTTAAGCTCTAGAATTCATTGCCAGAGGATGTGGTTACAGCAGTTAGTGTAACTGGGTTTAAAAAAGTTTTGGATATATTCCTAGAGGAAAAATCCATAAACTGTAATTAAGCAACAGTAGTTTGAGATTTATTTACTGTTTGGGTACTTGCCAGGTACTTCTGACTAAGATTGGCCACTGTTGGAAACAGGATACTGGACTTGATGGATCCTTGGTCTGACCCAGTATGGCATATCTTATGTTCTTAAATTTATTGGATATTTTTCCTATCTTTTTTTGTATTTTCTGCATGGGCATTTCTCTTACATGTTTCTCAGTGAAGCCCAAAGCAAAGAATTAATTTAGTCTCTCTGCTATGGCCTTGTCATCTTTAAGTGCCCCTCTTACTCCTTGATCATCTAATGGTCCAACTGACTCCCTCACAGGCTTTTTGTCTCAAATGTACCTGAAAAAGTTGTTATTAGGAGTTTTTGCTACCACAAAGCTTCTTTTCAAATTCTCTCTTTGCTTTCCTTATCAATGCTTTGCATCTGACTTGCCAGTGCTTATGCTCTTTCCTGTTTTCTTCATTCAGATCCCTTTTATATTTCTTGAAAGATGTTCTTTTAGCTATTATAGTCTCTCTCACCTCATCATTTAACCATACAGTAGTCATTTAGTCTTCTTTCCACCTTTTCTAATGCATGGAATGTGTCTGGGCTTCTAAGATGGTATTTTTAAACTAGATCCATGCCTGATGTAAACTCTTAACTTTTGCATATGCTCCTTTCAGTTTTTCACTAATCAATCATTTTCCAAATTTTATAATAATCACCCTTTTGAAAGTTTAATGCTGTCACAATTGATTTCTTTAGTGTCATGCTTCTAGAAGTCAAATTTGATCATTTTCTGATCACTATTGCCAAATGGCTTCAACACTGTTAAAGCAGTAGAAAGCTTGATTTGCATCTCTCATGAGGAACTTCAATCAGCTTCTTTCATTCTATACTTCTCTTACCATTAATAATCCTTATACATTTTGCAGTTTCGTAATATCCTTCTAAACATGCAATAGGCCAATCTTGACATAGGATTTAGTAAGGATTGCTATCCTTATTTGTTTTTTTTTTAAATCTAATATTGACAAGCTGCCAAACAATGGTAAGCTTTTATATTAACAAGCGACTAAAATTATCACAGGATTTCATTTCACAGTTCATATTTTAAATCTTTATAGGGTTAGTCACCAAAATTCAGGGTGTAGAAAAATTTCCATCAGAATTAATCTTGTTAGGAAGCAATGGAGGAAAAGAAACAATTGTGTAATTTTATGTTAGTTATGCTTTACATAAGACAGGGTATAAATACAATAGAACATAAACTTCTAAG
Source organism: Rhinatrema bivittatum (assembly GCF_901001135.1). Taxonomy (NCBI): domain Eukaryota; kingdom Metazoa; phylum Chordata; class Amphibia; order Gymnophiona; family Rhinatrematidae; genus Rhinatrema; species Rhinatrema bivittatum. The sequence continues at coordinate 10,289 of NW_021820876.1, read as the reverse complement.
AACTTAAGAAACTTTATATCATGGTGAGTCAGATAAAAGGTCCATTGAACCCAGCATCCTCTCACTGACAGTAGCTGCCAATCCAAGCCACAAGTACCTGACAGATCCCAAAAAGAGTAGATCCATTTCTTGCCATCATGCATGTTTCCTTTGTTCCATGTTCCTAGGACAACAGCTGATTACATTCCCATCCCTTGTACAGATTGTTGCCTTCGACATTCCTGTGTGCACTTAATTTCTGACTATGCGTATGACCATAATTTTCTCTCATTTAACTTAGTAAAATTACTTCTGTTTTGCCTTCCTTGATTCAACTCTACCATCTCTCTGCATTATTGCCTCACTCACAAATTGGTTCTTCAACCCTAACTTACTATTCTATGCAGTAATATTCAGGAAAGGCAAAAAAGAAAATCACCACAGGAAGTCACAGTGAAAAGAAAAGAGCAGTGGCCAAAAGAATATGAAAAAATGTATGTTATTACAAAAATGTTACATAAAAAATACCATCTTAAGTGGTTGATTTTTCAAAAGTGTGTACATGTATTAAAACCTGGTTCCTGCATGGAAATCGCCTTTTGAAAATCAACCGAAGGTTAGTGCATGTGAAAGTGCACACGTAATTTGATTATATACGTACTTTTATGTTCACTTTCAGGAAGCATTCTGGGAAGGGGGGAGTGAAATTAGAAAGGGAAAAAGATTTGAAAGACTACCTGCAAATCTACGTGCACGACACTACACCTGCTGGGGAGTAGGTAGAACTTCCTGGGGTAGATTTTCAAAAAGCGCGATTTGGCGTACTTTTGTTGGCGCATCAGGTGTCAACAAAAGTATGCTGGATTTTAGTAGATACGCGCGTAGCCGCGCGTATCCGCTAAAATCCTGGATCGGCGCGCGCAAGGCTACCGATTCCGTATAGCCGGCGCGCGCCGAGCCGCGCAGCCTACCTCTGTTCCCTCACCTTCCCCTCCCTTCCCCTACCTAACCCACCCCCCCGGCCCTGTCTAAAACCCCCCTTACCTTTGTCGGGGGATTTACGCCTCCCGGAGGGAGACGTAAATCCCCGCGCGCCAGCGGGCCGCTAGCGCGCTGGGACGCGACCTGGGGGCGGGTCCAGAGGGCGCGACCACGCCCCTGGACTGCCCCGGGCCGTAACCACGCCCGGGCCCGCCCCCGAAACGCTATGTCCCGCCCCCGAAAATGCCGCGCGAATCGAGCCCGCCCCCGACACGCCCCCGACACCCCCCCCTCAGAAAACCCTGGGACTTACGCGAGTCCCGGGGCTCTGCGCGCGCCAGTAGGCCTATGTAAAATAGGCGCACCGGCGCGCAGGGCCCTGCTCGCGTACATCCGGGCGGATTTACGCGAGCAGGGCTCTTAAAATACGCCCCCCTGTGCGTAAGTCGGCTCACATGCTGGGCACACCCACAACATTTCAAAGCAGATTACTTATGCACACAAGTCCACTTGAAAAACATGCACTGAAGTCTGTGGGTACAAATCTTCTTCCCTGGCTCTGTCATCAGTTTTTCAGAGACTCTCGGGATGGTTCACTCAGGGCCGGATTTTAATAGATACACGCAGGTGTATATTTGTGCGCACAACCCGGTGCACACAAATCTACGCCCGATTTATAACATGCGCGCGCAGCTGCGCACGTTATAAAATCCGGGGTCGGCACGCACAAGGGGGTACACACTTGTGCACCTTATGTGCGCCGAGCCCTAGGGGAGCCCCAATGGCTTTCCCCTAACTTTCCTTCCATTCCCCTCACATTCCCTTCCCTTCCCTATCTAACCTTCTCTCCAGCCCTACCTAAATCCCCCCCCCCCCCCACCTTTATTTTCTTATTTACGCCTACCTCGGGCAGGCGTAGGTTGCGCGCTGACCGAGTGCCGGCTTGCAATCCCCCGGCACGGCCACTTTGCCTCGGTCCTGCCCCCAGACCGCCCCACCCCACCCACTACCGCCCGCCCCTTTTTTCAAGCCCTGGGACATACGCGCATCCCGGGGCTTGCGTGCGATGCCGGGCCTATGCAAAATAGGCTCGGCGCGCGCAGGAGCAGGTCTAAAAGGGTTACACACGTATATTATGCGCGTAACCCTTTTAAAATCCGCCCCTCAATTCTTCTGATTTTATGCTTTTAATAATTTTCCCAAAATGCTCTGAAAAAAAATGACTTTCCTCAGCAGATTCATCTCAAATAGGGTTGAAATCCTTTCTAACTGCTATTACTGCTTTAGCTGAAATCTGTCACTGTTATTTTATTATGTCCAAATGAAATCTGTCCACTACTCATCATCTCATCTATTAAGCTGCTAATCTGAGTCATTATACCCAACTAGTTATTGCACTGCTTATAACTGACAGAAATGAGAAACATCTTGGGTAATTCAGAAAGGAAATACCTAAGAGAAATACCCAAATTCTTTTGAAAAGTCACACTTTTGTCACAGTAAAACTGAACAACATTGTCAGCCATGACATCCAATCCCACCTGTTCCTTCCCTCTCCACCTGATCCCACTCTCTTTGAGTTGATAATCAAGCCATGGATGGACTTAAAAGACTGCAGCTTTATTTGTCAAATAATCAAAACACATTTGTACCTAAGTTAAGCACCTGTCACAGTCATCTGACTGACTTAGGTTAGGTAGGTTAGGCAGACTGAATTCTGTCTACTGGCCCACCATGGTAATAAGCTAGGAGAGCCCCCTGTAAGCCTTGGTGACCCCCGCCATGTTTCCAAGTTAGGATGGTCCCTTGTAACATGAATGCACTGGCTCACATCCTGCACCTTTCAGAGGTACACCCAAAAGAGCATTGCCTCAACTGCAAAGAGAATTGATGTAGCTGCATTCAATTCAAACCTTGCAGCTTCCAGAGGGACCCTGATGCCACCCCAAAATGCCCACCTGCTGGCCCTAGAAAACACCGCCTCAACTACAAAGTAGAATGGCCCATTCCAGAATAGCAGCACCCATCTTGTGCATCTGGCCCAAAGCGGCCCTGCCTTGAGTGCAACCTATGCAACCAGATGCACAGCTGCTATGAGGGGATTCCTTAGTCCTCACAGAATAGGAGCTACTCACCAGAATAAGGTTCTGGGCATCGCAATTCTGGCTTCCAATATACACCTTAGCTTGGGTATTCCACTACAGTTACAAAATACAAGTGAATGAACATAATAAGGGTATTGAGTGGAAAAACATGCATATTATAACATCAATTATAGTGACAAACCTTACAATAGTGGATCATTGTGACAAGCCTTCACAGAGGAGATTTCAACAAGCATCAAGAAGTAAGCAAACAATAAACGGAGAGTGGGTGGGTAGGAATGCTGTGAAAGCAATAGTAGTAAGAGACTGCTGCTTGCAATTGTTCAGCTAAAAAGGCTCTCTTGTGCCCAGCTCCCATGTTTTCCACAACCCCCAGACCTCTCCTGAGGTCTGCAGAAAAGAGAGGGGGGGGGGGTAAGAGGGAGCCCTGGGCCATGGCACCATATTAGGAGTCAGCTCCATGTACTTGGAAGGGAAAGTAGGACAGAGGCTTCTAGAATAGTCCTTGCACTTTACAAGGTCACTTTGCCGTTTTACTACACTTAAACAGAAATCTGCTACACTTGAGGTAGTTGTTCCCAAACCTCTCTTAGTGACCACACAGCTGGTCAAGTTTTTTGGCTATCCAAAATGAATATGCATGAGATATATCCAAATATACTGAAGACCCAGTACTTCTCAAACATATTCATTGTGGATATCTTGAGAACCAACTGGCTTTGGGGTTACTAGGACAGGTTTGGAAACCATTAACTTAAGGGATAGAATGTAGTAGAATGCTCATCTGAAATAAATCATAACTTTAGTTAGCATGTCATGTGTTTTTCATCAAACACAATCAAAATGCAAACTCCTGAAGTTAGCCGATTAAACCTTTTAAATATCAGCCTCAAAAAGTGTTTTGATTCTGATCAGTTCATCTTGAGATTTGGCCTTCAGGGTGTAGTTCTGGCTCTCAGAACATCAATAGCTCGTAAACATGCATGCAAATCTAGAGAGAATACATGCCTAAAATATTAGAGATATAGAGGCTGATATTCAATGGGCCAATGAGCTGGTAAGTTTAAAGTTATACAAGTTAAGTTTACCCAGATATGCAGTGAAACCTACTTGAGTAAGTTTCTGACTGACTATAATTATCTAAAGTGACCTGGGTGAATGATCCCAGCTAAGTTTAGGGCAGCTCTTTTTCTGACCACCCTTGACTGGCTAACTTTTGCCCAAAAGCACTGAATATCAGTGCTCACCAGTTAAAATTTAGCCGTACCCTAAGAACACTCTTCCCCCCATCGCTACCTCTTTTTATCTTCCTAAATTTTGTCTGGTGTCATAGTGGATAACACATTGAAATCGTCGGTTCAGTGTGCTGCGGCAGTCAAAAAAGCAAACAGAATGTTGGGAATTATTAGAAAGGGAATGGTGAATAAAACGGAAAATGTCATAATGCCTCTGTATTGCTCCATGGTGAGACCACACCTTGAATACTGTGTACAATTCTGGTCGCCGCATCTCAGAAAAGATATAATTGCGATGGAAAAGGTACAGAGAAGGGCTACCAAAATGATAAGGGGAATGGAACAGCTCCCCTATGAGGAAAGACTAAAGAGGTTAGGACTTTTCAGCTTGGAGAAGAGACAGCTGAGGGGGGATATGATAGAGATGTTTAAAATTATGAGAGATCTAGAACGGGTAGATGTGAATCGGTTATTTACTCTTTCGGATAGTAGAAAGACTAGGGGGCACTCCATGAATTTAGCATGGGGCACATTTAAAACTAATCGGAGAAAGTTCTTTTTCACTCAATGCACAATTAAACTCTGGAATTTGTTGCCAGAGGATGTGGTTAGTGCAGTTAGTATAGCTGTGTTTAAAAAAGGATTGGATAAGTTCTTGGACGAGAAGTCCATTACCTGCTATTAAGTTCACTTAGAGAATAGCCACTGCCATTAGCAATGGTTACATGGAATAGACTTAGTTTTTGGGTACTTGCCAGGTTCTTATGGCCTGGATTGGCCACTGTTGGAAACAGGATGCTGGGCTTGATGAACCCTTGGTATGACCCAGTATGGCATTTTTCTTATGTTCTTAGGTCAGAAAATTTCCCAGCAGTAATAGTGCATTTACACTGTAGATGATTTATGTTGGTTCCTATTGAGTTCTGGACACTCCCCATGATATTCTGGACTCTTTGTTGTTGTTGTTGTTATCAAGTGTGATGCAGTACGACCTGGCCCGGGGCAGAAACAGCTGAGACATAGCCGAGCAGAAGCTAGTGGTACCAAACTTAGCCACCGGAGGGCGCTGAGGAAGGTAGCAAAGACTACACTTCCCAGGTTCCCCGAACCAACACCTGACCCCTGGCTGGAGCCTGAGCAGGAACAGGTGGAGGAAATTGGGACTGATCCCTATGACTCAGCATGCTCTATGGAGGCTGAAGAAGAGGGCGTGCCCCCGTGGTGGACCAGGCCACAAAAGCCCGGCTCCTCGGAGTCTCTGGAGGAGGAGATGGAGTGCCAGGACTGGGCCTGGCACTCTGACTAGAGGCTGTGAGGAGTCCATAGCAGCGCTATGCTTGAGCTGTGCAAGGGGACAAGACGTGTCATAGGAGCGAAGCCAGAGGCCTGAAGCCCAGCCAAGCCCCACAGCACGCTGAGCGGAGGGACCTGATCGTGACACAAGACTTGAAATTCTTTCTTATTTATGTTAATGTTTCTTTTTCTTCTTGCTTCTTGATTGTTGCATCAAAAACTATTACTTTTCTTATTTGAGAAATTTAATAAACAATGATTTACGTAGTTGATGATGACAGATAAGGACCAACTAACTTTCCTAGTCTATTCAGTTGTCTTTGCATACACTGCTCCAGGTAAGGATATCTTCCAGTTGTCAATCATATAGGCTTAACAGGCTGAAAGATATTGATCTTTAGTATCCTAAACTTAACTATCCTTAGTATCCTTTAGTTTCCTAAACTTAACTATCCTTAGTATCCTTAACTAGGAACTCAATAAAACTAAGATGAAGGCAGCAGTCCAGCAGCAACAGGGGGCTCTCCAGTCTTTTTTTTTTTGAGTGTCACATGTATGATTTTTTACCCCCGGTGAGAGATTGTATGTGTGCACTTGGTGCAAAGAGCTCCTGGCTCTCAGGAAACGAGTCTGATCTCTGGAAGCTAGAGTAGCAGATTTGGAGGAGCTGAGGCAGGCAGAGAGGTACATTGATGAGACCTTCAGGGACATAGTAGCCAAGTTCAAAATCCAGTCTGGCAGCCCCAGTGCTGCCTTGGATCAGAAAGGTCTCCCAGTAGGAGAACATCACCCTGGTGTAGCAGGAAATGATCCTGAAGCAAGGACCTGCTCTCCAGGTGATGTATTGCCTCTTGCACTGAGGACAAGTCTCCCAGGGCTACTGCCCAGGAGGGAAGGGTTAGGACAAGTCATAGCTAGTGATTCAATTATTAGAAATGTAGATAGCAGGATGGCTGGTGGACGAGAGGACCGCCTGGTAACTTGCCTGCCTGGTGCGAAGGTGGCAGACCTCATGCGACACCTAGATAGGATTATAGACAGTGCTGGGGAGGAACCGGCTGTCATGGTACATGTGGGCACTAACGACATAGGAAATTGTGGCCTGGAAGCCAAATTTAGGATTATAGGTAGGAAGCTGAAATCCAGAACCTCCAGGGTGGCATTCTCTGAAATGCTTCCTGTTCCACGTGCAGGTCCCCAGAGGCAGGCAGAGCTCCAGAGTTTCAATGCGTGGATGAGACGATGGTGCAGGGAAGAGGGATTCAGTTTTGTAAGGAACTGGGGAAACTTTTGAGGAATGGGGAGACTTTTCCAAAAGGATGGGTTCCACCTTAACCAGAGTGAAACCAAACTGCTGGCACTAACTTTCAAAAAGGAGATAGAGCAGCTTTTAACTAGAACAAGGGGGAAAGCCAACAGTCACTCAGCAGTGCATGCTCGAGAAATGTATCCTTGAAGGATACTAATGAAACAGGAGAGTTAGGGCATCCCAACAGAGAGGTTCCAATGAAAGCAAACGTAGTCCATGTGCCTATATGTAAAAATCACCGAAGCTAATGATTTCTGAATTATCCCTAACAACTGAAAAGCAGGTGTTAATACAAACAAAAAACACATTTTGAAATGTCTGTATGCCAATGCCAGAAGTCTAAGAAGTAAGATGGGAGAGTTAGAATGTATAGCAGCAAATGATGAGATTGACATAATTGGCATCACAGAGACTTGGTGGAAGGAGGATAACCAATGGGACAGTGCTATATCAGGGTACAAATTATGTCGCAATGGGAGGATCAGCTTGGTGGGGGTGTGGCACTTTATATCCGGGAGGGTATAGAGTCTAGAGATGAGCTTCGTTATTTTGTACTGTGTCTTTTTTGAGTCGAACGCTTCAGGGTAAAGTTAGTTTTCCTCGGTTAGTTTTTTGGAAAAATGAACAAAAAACTAAGCGGGAAAAAATGAAATGGGCCCAAAAAACGACGCGGGAAAACAAAGCTAAAAAAAACTCACCCCAAGCATTAAAATTTACTATAATACATTAAATACAAACCCCCCTCCACCATCCCGATCCCTCCCCAAGACTTACTAACATCCCTGGTGGTCCAGCGGGGTCCCGCGAGCGATTCTCCCTCTGTGCCGTCGGGCTGTCGGGCCTGCCTCGCATCAAATGGCGCCGATAGCTTTACTATGTCACAGGGGCCTTCGGCTGCCATTGGTCGGCCCCTGTCACATGGTAGGAGCAGTGGACGGTCAGCACCATCTTGTGCTCCTACCATGTGACAGGAGCCAACCAATGGAACTGGTAGCCCCATGACAAAGTAAGGTCAAAGGCTATCGGCGCCATTTTGAATACTGGCAGCAGACAGCCCGAGCCCAGGAGATCGCTCCAGGACCCTCCCTGGACTACCAAGGGACTTGTGGCAAGTCTTTTGGGGGGGGATCTGACCCAGGAAGGGTCCTGGAGCGATCTCCTGGGCTCGGGCCGTCGGCTGCCAGTATTCAAAATGGCACCGATAGCCTTTGCCCTTACTTTGTCATGGGGCTACCGGTTCCATTGGTTGGCTCCTGTCACATGGTAGGAGCACAAGATGGCGCCGACCGTCCATTGCTCCTACCATGTGACAGAGTAGAGCTGAATTTTCATCTGAAAATTTAGAAATCTAAATTTGACTGCAAATAGGTTCCTTTGTTTCTTAAGTCTCGCTTTGTAGAATTTGTACTGCAGACCCTGTACTCTCAACTGCTTCCATCCTTTCAATGTCTTTGAAGTGTGGATTTACTGATGACTTGCAGCAAGAGCAATTTTACTTTCTTTCGTTTGCTGGCAAACATCTTGCCCTACACATGCAAATATATATTGTTAGCTTTCTCCTTACTTTACACTAATTGGTCATCTGAGATGATTATTTCTGAATAGCTTTCCTGTTTCACATTTGCCCATTCATTTTCTGTTTAGGTATCTATGGATTTTTGCAACTGGATGCACTATTTTACACCTTTTTTTTTTTAGCTGACAGAAAGCATCAGACCTGTGAGCATTCATCTATCAAATTCCTTTTCAGTTTTTCCCCCGTCCCAATATCTATTCTGTTACAGAATTTTATGTCATCAAAGAAACATATTTTTCTATCAAGTCTCCCCTGCAATATCTTAAATAATAATATTGAAAATAACTTAAATTTTAAAATGCTATTGCAGATATAGAAAACGATTCCAGAGCCGATTCACATCTCTAGCTGTGGGAGATATGCACATATCTCGCTAGCTTTTAAAATCCGCTCGGCGCGCATGAATACCACATATTCACGCAACCTCTAATTAATGAGCGCATCAGGCTTTTAAAATTCACCTTGGGAGCTTTTCTCCCATTCTGTGGCTATGGGGAAAATGTTTAGTAAATGACTCTCTTAGTTTCCTGAAATCTAGGACCCTCACCTTTGAATGAACCTTCATCTCTTGTGCTCTAATACTGAATCATACCACATATTTTTAAACTCTTTCATAGCTGTTATCCAAAACTGCCATTACCCTGGACCACTATTTTTAACTATTGACAAATGTCTGCTGAACGTTGACAGTATGAATGGAACCTGAAAAATTAGGATGATTCATCTTCACATTTAAAGGGAGCTTTGCTATAACTTCAATTATTGTAATCCCTTGGATTGCATGTTTGCCCTTCCTTAGTCAGTGTACACCATTTTCTTTGCTGCAGCTTAATCTGATTCCATAGAATAGAAGTTTGCCATTATTATTTAAAAACAAACCAATCCATTTTGCAATATGAACCTCTGAATGCTTCTGATAAACCATATAGCTCCATGGATGATGGGTTTTTAGTTTTCAGGGAACCGGCTCTATTAAAAACTGCATTTAATATCTAGCCTGAGCAATTTCACGTTGGCAGTTTAAATGGAAGTACTTTACACTATTCTAAAATGAAATTCTTATCCCATTCCATAAATTTTTAGGCTTTTCATTTTGATCCTGCTGAGGGGTAATTAAAAGAGTTACCTTTTAAACCAGAATGGAATCATTGTTAATTTGCTTACTTGATAATTGTCACATAACTGAATTGGATCTCATGGTGCAAAGTAGGAAAGGGTTTTTTGGCTTTGGGAAATTGGAAAGAATTATAAATGGATGTCAAGGTAATACCATTATGTACAGTGATGTAGAAAATGCCTGCCTTCAAAAATAGAATTAGTCTTGTAATACAGGGTTGAAGGAAAATGTTCACAAACCTGAACATCCTAAAAATAATATTTCAAGCCTGTGTTTTGGTCTCTGAGGCGTTTTTATATTTCCTGACAACTCATGTCACAAGAAATCTACCGTTTGAAAGCAATGAGATGCAGGGCGCAGAAAGTGGTCAAATGAGCTGTCTAGTGTCTCCGACTCATCTGATGCGTTGTGGATGATGTCATCACGGCAGTGGAAAGACACAAGCTATCAATGTCAAGGCACTGAAAATAATTTTGGAGCATTGAATAATAATGAAGAGGTAGAAACCTTGGAAAAAAGATAAGAATGTGGCTTCCAATTGAAACATGAAATAGTCTGAAAGCTTACTAATGCTGCAAGATTGCTGAAGATTCCTCCGTGCTGCTACTGGTGGAAAAAAAAAGAGCTATGAAAAGTACCTACATAAAATCAGTACAATTCATGTGTAGCTATGAACCCATGCTCACAATGATAT